>NC_057798.1:177426979-177444617 GCF_018294505.1 Triticum aestivum | reverse complement strand
AAAACGGGACTCCACGGGATACTGTTCATCTCCACCGTCGACCTCCTCCAGCCTCCATGGGCTACCGTCGACCTCCTCCAGCCTCCACGGGCTCCTGTTCATCCAGCCTCCACCGCGCGCTACTCCACCGGCTACTGTTCAACCACCCCTCCACGGGCACCCCTCAACCGTCTACTGTTCATCCAGCCCTCCACACCAACGGGTCCTGTTCAACCACCCCTCCACGGCCACCCCTCCATCGTCTACTGTTCATCCAGCCCACACCACGGGTTCCTGTTCATCCAGAGGCAATGCCATCGCTCACTGTTCATCCAAACCCCCCGCAACGCTCACTGTTCATCCAATCGATTGGCTTCAGTTAGCAGCAGTAGCGAAGGAATCACTCCATCGGGTTCAGTTAACAGCCATCGATCGATCGCTCGGGTTCAGTAACGCGTAGCCTGCAGTGCAATCGCTCGGGTTCAGTTAGAGCCCAATGCCTTGCTCGGCTTCAGTTAGAGCCAACGCCTCGCACACACGCGCGTACGTACGAGAGAAACGCGCATCGCTTCGCCCCCGACCTCCCACCGTAACCGGCAACTCCCCGAAATTTTCCTCCCCATCGCTTCTACCATGGTTTTTTCCGTCATGGACGGCCCAAAGAATGTCATGCAGCTGCGTCTCCGGCCTGCCCAGGACGAAAAGCCCATTTTCTATCATTATTTTTTGTCATAGAAGTAGGAGCCCACCACATCAATGATGATACCGGGTTTTGTCACAATTATCGTCATAGAAGTGTCATATGTATGACAGAAATTTTTTTCATTCGGCCCAAAATGTCATGGATGTGTCTTTTTTTTGTAGTGTATGAATTCTGATATGTCACATGTTATTGATGATGCCACTTCTGCTATGCATGATGAAACTACTTCTGTGCGTGATACTACTTTGCCATTAGGTGAATTTCTTGACGAACAACTTGCTAGAGTTAGGGGGAATGAAATTACTGAAGATCCTATTACTGATGATAGTGATGATGATGGTTCTCCCAATGATTATGTATTGCCTATTGTTCCTAAGGGTTATGTTATGAATGAAGAAGCTGCTAGGGAAATCTTTGCTTGCAATGATAGATATGATCTTAAGAAATTATTAGCTAAGTGGAAGCAGCAGTCTCTTAATGCTAGAATAAAACCCGATCCTGGTTTTGCTACTTCACCTATCTGTGTTACTGATAAGGATTATGAATTCTCTGTTGATCCTGAAATTATTACTTTAGTTGAATCTGATCCTTTTTATGGCCTTGAATCTGAAACTGTTGTGGCACATCTTACCAAGTTAAATGATATAGCTAGCATGTTTACTAATGATGAGAAGTCTTGCTATTTTTATATCCTTAAGATATTTCTGTTCTCATTATTGGGTGATGCTAAGACTTGGTATAATTCTCTTGCTCCTGGTTGTGTGTGTAGTCCCCAGGATATGATTTATTACTTCTCTGCTAAATTTTTCCCTGCTCATAAAAAACAAGCTGCCTTGCGGGAAATATATAATTTTGTGCAAATCAAAGAAGAGAGTCTCCCACAACCTTGGGGGAGGCTTCTACGGTTACTTAATGCTTTGCCTGATCATACTCTTAAGAAAAATGAAATACTTGATATCTTTTATAATGGACTAACCGATGCTTCCAAGGACAACTTGGATAGTTGTGCTGGTTGTGTTTTCAGGGAAAGAATAGTCGACGAAGCTGAAATATTATTGAATCATATGTTGACTAATGAAAATAATTGGACTCTTCCTGAGTCAATTCCTGAAGTAATTCTTGAACCAATTGAGCCAACTCCTGAGCCTATTCCTAAACCCACTCCGAAGAAGAGAGGTGTTTTATTTCTTAGTCCTGAAGATATGCAAGAGGCAAAGAAATCAATGAAAGAAAAAGGTATAGAAGCTGAAGATGTTAAGAATTTACCTCCTATTGAAGAAATACATGGTCTTAATATACCGCCTGAAGAACCACATTGTCTTGATAACCCGACACAGGTAGTAAAGGTAAATTCTCTCTATAGATATGATAAAGTTGAAATTGCCTCTACTAAATTTCATAGCCCATGCTTTGATGAATTTGATGACTTTATGGCTAGACAATAAAGTTTTAATGCTTATGTTGGTAGAGAGTTAAAGAATAATGCTTTCGAGATAGGACGCGTAAGTGATAATCTGGCTAGAGTTAAAGATGAACTTCATCTCGTTAGCAAATATGCTTCTATGGTTGCTACTCAAGCTGAGCAAGTACTTAAAGCTCAAAATGATTTGCTTGAGGAATTAAATAATAAAAATGACTTTGCTATTAGAGTGGCTACTAGAACTGGTAGAATGACTCAGGAACCATTGTATCCTGAAGGCCACCCTAAGAGAATCAAACAAGATTCTCAGAGAAATAATTTAGAGGCACCTAGTTCTTCTGAAAAGAAGAAAAAGAAAAATGATAGGACTTTGCATGCTTCTAGTCAACCTACTATAGACACACCTGAGAATCCCAATGATATTTCTATTTCTGATGATGAAACTCAATCAGGTGATGAACATGAACATAGTGATAATGTTAATGATAATGTTCATGTTGATGCTCAACCTAGCAAAAACAATGATGTAGAGATTGAACCTGTTGTTGATCTTGATAACCCACAATCAAAGAATCAACGTTATGATAAGAGAGATTTTGTTGCTAGGAAGCACGGTAAAGAAAGAGAACCATGGGTTCAGAAACCCATGCCCTCTCCTCCTAAACCATCCAAGTCAATGGATGATGAGGATTTTGAGCGCTTTGCTGAAATGATTAGGCCTATCTTCTTACGTATGCGATTAACTGATATGATGAAAGTAAATCCTTATGCTAAGTATATGAAGGATATCATTACAAATAAAAGAAAGATACCGGAAGATGAAATTTCCACCATGCTTGCTAATTACACTTTTAAGGGTAGAATACCAAAGAAACTTGGAGATCCGGGTGTGCCAACTATACCTTGTTCCATTAAAATAAATTACGTTAGAACTGCTTTATGTGATCTTGGAGCCGGTGTTAGTGTTATGCCTCTTTCTTTATATCATAGACATGAATTGAATAAGTTGACACCTACTGAAATATCTTTTCAAATGGCTGACAAATCAACTGCTATACCTGTCGGTATTTGTGAGGATGTGCCTGTTGTGGTTGCAAATGTCACTATCTTAACGGACTTTGTTATTCTTGATATTCCCGAGGACGATAGTATGTCTATTATCCTTGGTAGACCTTTTCTTAATACTGCAGGGGCTATTATTGATTGCAACAAAGGCAATGTCACTTTTCATGTTAATGGTAATGAGCATATGGTACACTTTCCGAGGAAACAATCTCAAGTTCATAGCATCAATTCTATTGGACAAGTTCCAACTATTATTGTTGGAGGTTTTGAATTTCCTCTCCCTACTGTCAAGAAAAAGTATGATATTCTTATTGTTGGGGATTTTCATATCCCCGCAGAGGTAACTTAGTGCTATTCAAAATTTCTCCAGTTCCGTGTTATTCGGAATGAGTTTGTTAACAAGACTTGATCAACCTTGTTAGTGGATTCATTTTGATGATCACGAGATGGATGAAACTAGAAGGCACAACCTTCTGTACCCTCTTTTTACTTTTTGTTATTTAGAATAAATAAAGCAAAAATTGTATTATCCGTCTGTTTTCTGAATTATCCGTGCATTAAAAAAATAGTCCGAAAATAAAAGTGCTCCAAATGCCCTGCAAATTTAGTATGATTTTTTCTAGAATATTTGAGGATTTTAGGCACTAAAAACACTGCAGGAGGGGCAAGCACCAAGCCACGAGAGTGGAGGGCGCCCCCCCTATAGGGCGCGCCCCACTGTCTAGTGGGCCCTTGGTGCCCCCTCCACTTATGCCAGCACCCACACACTTCATCTTCTACCCAAAAAAATCCCCATCCAACTCAAGCACGAGTTCTAGCTCGTTTTGCTGTGATTTTCGATCTCTTAGCTCAAAGCTCCATTCACAAAACTGCTTTGGGAGATTGTTGCTTGGTATGTGACTCCTCCATTGGTCCAATTAGTTTTCGTTCTAGTGCTTTATTCATTGCAAATTTTTGCTGCATAGGTGACCATGTTCTTGAGCTTGCATGTTAAAATTTTGAGGTCCCAAGCAATTCCAATGCATGATATAGGCTCTAGGCACTTGTAGGAGTAGTTTCTATCAATATTGTTTAGTTTTATTCACTTTTATTTTGAAGTTATTAAAATTTCAGAAATTTTCAGAAAAAGAATTATGCTTAGAAGAATGTACCAAGGTGGTTCTTCGGCAAAGAAAGGGCGAAGGATTGCTATACGTGAGCAAGACGTTGAATTGCCGAGGGACGCAAATGTACGGGCTTGTGAGTGGCCATCCGATGATTTTATGGTCGAAGCAGGCTTCAAGGAGGAATTTGACGCGTATGTGCGTAATGCCGAGCTGGAGGACTTCTTACAAAGATAAGTGTCCTCAGTACTATCAATTGACTGATTCCTTTGTGCGGAGGTTCCAATATATCTGTGCGCGTAATTCTCCTAGTGTCATGTTTGATATTTATGATACATCTTATATCATGGATTTAGAGGATTTCACAACTGCTTGCAAACTCCCGCAGTGGGGTAATATTAATGATCCTCGCAAATATGAATTTAGAGATTTTCTTGCTAGTATTAGTATGGGAGACTCTAGGGACATAGCACAAGCTACCATAGGGAGCATTCATTTTCCTGCTATACATTATTTTGCTCTCTTTAATGGTAGATGCATTAACGGTAAAGATGAAGCATGTCACATGTGTGTACCTGATCTGTGTGTCCTCAAGAGTGCTGTTTCAGGTTATAAAGGTTATAACTTGGGGGCAATAGTTGCACGTAGGTTGCAGGATAATAGTAGAAAGGGAGATGTATTTGGAGGAATTTATGCAACCCGTGTGGCTAATTTTCTTAATATAGCCCCACGAGAGGGGGATATGATTTTACCTGCTGTTTATTTGGATAAAGAAGCTATGTTCAATCATCATTTTCTAGAGAGGAATGAACAATTCCTTCATTATCGACTAATCTATGACAGACGCAACGTCGTCCCTGTTACTCTTCCTGCTCCTTACCTTTTTGATTATCAGGCAAAAGGAAGATATGTTGTCACCAGGGAGGAAGCAGTTGAATACGAGAGGGGAGTGGAGGCAGCTCGCCAACATGCTGCAGCTCAGGAGGCGGTTGCCGCTGCATCTCAGTACAACCCCGGTTTTACTTATGGATATCAGCCAGGCGATCCCTGGTATTAGACCAACTTAGGCCAAAAGCCTAAGCTTGGGGGAGTACATATTTCTCACCAACTTACATTCATGTTCACACACTAGTCGTCGGTGCTCATACTTTTTCATTGTATTATCCATGCTAGTTTAAATTTCTTTTTCTCGTTTTCTTGTGTGTTTCATAAACCTTAAGAAAAACCAAAAAAATTAGATAGTTTAATTTCCATGCTTGTAGTAGAAATTAAAATGAAAACCCAAAAAGATTTCTAGTTCTTCTTCTTACTTGTTGGGAGCTTTCCCGTGTAAATAGTTTTATTTTCTTTTCTTTTCTTTGGGGGCCGTGAAAATGCTTAGTGGCTCTTATATGCATGATTGTTTATATAACTTAGAGCCCATATTACCCTGTCTTCTCTCTTGAATTGAATGCTTGTAGATTCCAGCTTAGTCCAATGCACGTGCACTCTTATTATTATACACATCGTTCGGTCGTGCAAGTGAAACGCAATAATGACGATATATGATGGACTTATTGGGATGAGAAAAGCTGGTATGAACCCGACCTCTTTTTTTTGTAAATATAATGAGTTCATTGTTTCTGAGTAAGCTATTATGAAGTAAACGTATTTGCAATCACATTTAGATATTATAGTTGCTTGTGCCATGCTTGATTAGCTATGAGTTATAATGGTTTACCTTGCGTGCCAACATGCTATTAGAATGATGGGACATTTACATCTCTGCCCCTAACTCGAACCCACTACTCAGTTTTGCCCCTAGTTTTCGGGTATGCTCCGTTTTGCCCCTCTACTGTCAGTGCCACTTATAGAAATGCCCCTCTGCTCCGTTTCCGTCCAGTCAAGGCTGTTTGACCGCTAACTTGCCGTCAGTTTGACATATTTGCCCTTCTTTCTTACATGTGGCCCCTCTCTTACCTCTTTGCTTCACTCTCTCTCTGTTCTCTTTCTCTCGCTCGACCCTAACCCTAGCTCTGTCTTCCCCAAATTGCCCCCTCACCTGAACCCTAGCGGCTTCGATCCCCACCATGGAAAACTCCAGATCAATGGCGGGCACGATGGAGATTCGGTCGACCTGACTCTTTATGCGAGATGTGTTGCAATTCGGAGCCAACCGCTGCGGATGGAGGTCGCCGGTGGTTGCGGCGTCGGCGGCGGCCATGAAGGGAGCACAAATCCGAAGGGGTAAGTGCAGTACTTTCAGATCTGAAGCCTTCTATACGTATTGTAGTTCGTTTTGATTCGTAGTGTTCATCTGCGTTCATAGTGCTCATTTGGTTCGATTTTTTTTCTATTTTTCATTGTCATTCGTAGGGTGGACTATATATGTTTGGATTGTAGAATGGAAACAACTCTTCTAGTTCCTGCTGGTACAAAAGCAGGGAACACAGGATTTTCATTTCCTTTGGTAGTGGAGAGCACACTGAAGTTTGTGCAGTTTAGATCTCATATCTGTGCTAAATACCCGTGGGGAATACATGATGCAGTTGAATTCAGGTACTGGGATATTGATAGTTCAGTTTGGGTCCCAGTCCAATGTGATGCTGAGTTAGAAAAGATGTTTAGAAATCATGCTCATTTCCCAGTCAAATTGGAAATCAATGTCATACAAAGAAAAAGAGGATTGACAGATAGCAGTGGCAGAAAATAACAATCTACTAGTTCTAGAGGTAGGAGCAGAATATCCAGGGGGAGAAAAACAAATGTTAGCAGTCAGAAGAGAGCTTCAGATGCAGGAGAGAGCTCTATGCAGGTTCCAGGAACACCATCAGAGCAAGTGCCTGTTTATGCAGGTCCTACTCAGAGCAGAGATTCTGTTGATCCAAATATTGAGGAGATGCAAGTGATGAAGATGCTGCAAATGCAAATGCAACTGCTGGAGATGATGTAAGTGAAAAAATGGTAGGTGCTGGAGATGCTGCTAATGCAAATGCAACTTCTACAGATGCAACAACAGTCAGTAGTGCAGTCAAGTACTTTTTTGGTTTATTTTTGAAGTTATTTCCTAAATTCTTCAATGTTTGCTAACTGGCCTCTCCCATTTATTTGTGACTTTGCAGCCCAAGAAATAACTACAAAAGACCAGCTGAGAGGGGACAATCACCACATAAGAAGAAGTTCAAAATTGCAGAAGAGGACATTATAGGTTCTGTCACTGGAAGCAATAATCCTACCAGTTCTTCTACTCCAAACAAGGTTGTGAGCAAAACTGTGAGCACCAGGAGGAGTTCTAGGCTCTCATCAAACCCAGTTTGCAATACTAGGAGCAAGAAGAACAAGTAGATGTGGTAGTACTTGTAATGCTGTGAAAATTTGTTGTGGGTGTACTAGATTTGAAGTTTGTTGTGGCACAATGCTGTGAACTCTTTTATGTCTCAGTGTGATCATGTCCTATGTTTAGGCCAATTCCAAGTGTGCCCATTTAACTGTCATTTTTGTCACATTACTACTGCACTGTCACATTACTACATTGCTACAAAATGGAACACAATATACTCAAAATAGCAAACTCATTTCCAGTTAAAACTTGTCACATTACACCAGATGAAACTCATTTCCAATGTGCTTTGGAACAAATACAACTAATTAAGATAGCTCACACAACAATACATTACATTTCATTACATACCATAATCCAGCTAGTATGGATTCTTAAACCACTCAGAAAAAACTGATGCCAAAATGCTAATGCAAATTACTATGAGAAATCCCCATGTTTGCATAAGTTCATTTCTCTTCTTGATCTTCAACTTGAGTTTCTTGTTCTTCTCTATTAAGTACATCAACCTCCTCTCCAAATGATGGGACTTTAGCCAGCTTTTCTCCAATCCAGCATGAAGTTCCTCAAATGCACGAGCAACACAATCTGTGGGAGGGGGATCAATCCAAACTACCCAGTCGCATTCATCAGGGAGCTACAGAATTAATCTTACATTATACAACAAAAAATTGGCAAATAATGTCAGCAAAATGAGAGGACAGACAGAGTGGGAATGAGAGTTAATCTTACATCTAGGGGGCAGCCTAAGAATCTTCTTCCCGTGCTTGCACCTCCCCAGGCGACGCGACGAGCGGGGATGAGACCGTGCCCTGCGCACCGTCGCGTCGTGCTCATCTCCAGCCCAGAGAATGACGGATGGGGGAGGTAGAACTCGGATTGAAACTGAACAATCCCAACACCATCGACCTAAACACAGGAAATCCCCAATCTGATGAACCCTAATTGGGACAGAAATACCCCAGATCGATCCACTGATGAGCCACACTTACCTCGCAAGTCACCGACGAGCTCGACGTGGACATGCCACCGCCCTCCAAATCGACCCACCATCGGCCTCTTAATCCTGCTGCGGTCGCTCTCTCCCCTCTCCAAATCGAGTCGTCGAGAGGTTGAAGAAGAACAGAGAGAGAGTGAAGCGAAGAGGTAAGAGAGGGGCCACATGTAAGAAATAAGGGCAAATATGTCAAACTGACGGCAAGTTAGCGGTCAAACAACCTTGACTGGACGGAAACAGAGCGGAGGGGCATTTCTATAAGTGGCACTGACGGCAGAGGGGCAAAACTGAGCATACCAAAAAACTAGGGGCAAAACTGAGTAGTGGGTTCGAGTTAGGGGCAGAACTGGAATTGGCCCTAGAATGATTATGATGTGGTATGATGGGATGGTATCCTCCTTTAAATAAATTGAGTGACTCGACTTGGCACATGTTCACGCATGTAGTTGAATCAAATCAACATAGCCTTCACAATATTTATGTTCATGGTGGATTATATCCTACTCATGCTTGTATTCGGTGTGAATTAATTTTAATGCATGTTTACGACTGTTGTCGCTCTCTCAGTTGGTCGCTTCCCAGTCTTTTGCTAGCCTTCACCTATACTAAGCGGGAATACTGCTTGTGCATCCAAACTCCTTAAACCCCAAAGTTGTTCCGTATGAGTCCACTATACCTTCCTATATGCGGTATTTACCTGCCGTTCCAAGTAAATTTGTATGTGCCAAACTCCAAACCTTCAAATGAAATTCTGTTTTGTTGCTCGAGCAGCTCATGTTACAACTAGGGCTGCCTATATCTTCCATGCTATGTGTGTTATTCTCAAGAGGAGTGGACTCCGCTCCTCATTCACGAGAAAGGGCTGGTAACCGGGATGCCCAGTCCCATGATCCAAAAAGATAAATAATTAAACAAAACTCCCCCAAGGATGTTGTATGTTGGAGGCACTCGTTGTTTCAAGCAAGCCATGGATTGATGCTTGTTGGTGGTTGGGGGAGTATAAACCTTTACATTCTATTTGGGAACTACCTATAATGCATTTAGTATGGAAGATACAACCATCTCATAGTTGTTGCATTGACAGTGAAAGTATGCCGCTCAAAATGTTATTCAATCTCTATTTTAAAATCGAGCTCTGGCACCTCTACAAATCCATGCTTCCCTCTGAGAAGGGCCTATCTATTTACTTTTATGTTGAGTCATCACCCTTCTTATTAAAAGCACTCGCTGGAGAGCACACTGTCATTTGCATTCATTATTATTGGTTTATATTGGGTATGACTTGACTAGATCTCTTTTACCATGAATTACAATGTTTAGTCAGTCCTTGATCTTTAAAGGTGCTCTACATTTATGTTTTGCGGTTTCAGAAAGGGCTAGCGAGATACCATTTTGTTATATCATATTATGATTGTTTTGAGAAAGTGTTGTCATCCGAGTTTTATTATTATGGCTCGCTAGCTGATTATGCTATTGATATGAGTAATTGTGACAGCTAAGTGTTATTGTGAGTATGGCTAGTTTATAATATTTGCTGAAACTTGAATGCTGGCTTTTCATGTTTACAAGAACAAGAGCAAACAGAGATTGTAAAAGTTTTTCTTTATCACTTTCAGTTTATCAACTGAATTTCTTGAGGAAAAGCAAAGGTTTAAGCTTGGGGGAGTTGATATGTCTCCAACGTATCTACTTTTACAAACACTTTTGCCCGTGTTTTGGACTCTAACTTGCATGACTTGAATGAAACTAACCTGGACTGACGCTGTTTTCAGCAGAACTGCCATGATGTTGTTTTATGTGTAGAAAAGAAAAGTTCTCGAAATGTCCTGGAAATCCACGGAGGCACTTTTTGGAATTAATAAGAATTTTTGGCGAAAGAATCAACACCAGGGGCCCACAGGCTGTCCACGAGACAGGGGGCGCCCCCCCTAGGGCGCACCCTCCTATCTCGTGGGCCCCCTGGACCTCCACCGACCTCAACTCCAACTCCATATATTCACGTTCGGGGAGAAACAAATCGGAGAGAAAGTTTCATTGTGTTTTACGTCACGGAGCCACCTCCAAGCCCTAATCTCTCTCGGGAGGGCTGATCTGGAGTCCGTTCGGGGCTCCGGAGAGGGGGATTCTTCACCGTCGTCATCATCAACCATCCTCCATCACCAATTTCATGATGCTCACCGCCGTGCATGAGTAATTCCATCGTAGGCTTGCTGGACGGTGATGGGTTGGATGAGATTTACCATGTAATCAAGTTAGTTTTGTTAGGGTTTGATCCCTAGTATCCACTATGTTCTGAGATTGATGTTGCTATGACTTTGCTATGCTTAATGCTTGTCACTAGGGCCCGAGTGCCATGATTTCAGATCTGAACCTATTATGTTTTCATGAATATATGTGTGTTCTTGATCCTATCTTGCAAGTCTATAGTCACCTATTATGTGTTATGATCCGATAACCCCGAAGTGACAATAATCGGGATACTTCTCGGTGATGACCGTAGTTTGGGGAGTTCATGTATTCACTATGTGCTAATGCTTTGTTCCGGTTCTCTATTAAAAGGAGGCCTTAATATCCCTTAGTTTCCGTAAGGACCCCGCTGCCACAGGAGGGTAGGACAAAAGATGTCATGCAAGTTCTTTTCCATAAGCACGTATGACTATTTACGGAATACATGCCTACATTATATTGATGAATTGGAGCTAGTTTTGTGTCACCCTATGTTATAACTAGTGCATGAGGAATTGCATCCGGCATAATTATCCATCACTGATCCATTGCCTACGAGTTTTTCACATATTGTTCTTCGCTTATTTACTTTTCCGTTGCTACTGTTACAACTACTACAAAAACCCCAAAACATTTATTTTTACTTTTGTTACCGTTACCTTTATTATCATACCACTTTTGCTACTAAATACTTTGCTGCAGATACTAAGTTATCCAGGTATGGTTGAATTGACAACTCAACTGCTAATACTCAAGAATATTCTTTGGCTCCCCTTGTGTCGAATCAATAAATTTGGGTTGAAAACTTTACCCTCGAAAGCTATTGTGATCCCCTACACTTGTGGGTTATCAAGCAGCCCCACATGAAACACATCATGGATGCGAGCGCCGGCCGGCAGCTGAAGGCGATAGGCCACCTGCCCAATGCGCTCCAAGATGGTGAAGGGTCCCGCGTAGCGAGGACCGATCTTGCACTTCGCGCGTGGGTCGAGTGACTGCGTAGAGCGATGGAGAAGACGCAGCCACACCCAATCACCTACCGCGAAGTCCGCCTCACGATGGTGGTTGTCGTAGTAATGCTTCGCCAGCTGTTGAGCCTAAAGTAGACGCTGACAGACCTTAGCAAGCATCTCATCACGGGTGTGAATAAGGTCGCCTGCGACCACCGGCAAGATAGGCGGAGGTGGCCGCCCATAGACCACCTCAAATGGTGTTGCACGCAGGGTGGAGTGGTAGGAGGTGTTCTAGCAGTACTCCGCCCATGCGAGCCAATCCACCCAAGCGCGAGGCCTATCACCTGTAACACAGCGTAAATGCATGGCAATCACCTTGTTAACCACCTTAGATTGGCCGTCCGTCTGGGAGTGGAAGGCCGTGCTGAAGCGGAGCTTAACTTCCGCCATCCTGAAGAGGTAGCGCCAGACATGGCCTATGAACACCGTGTCGCGATCACTGACGATCAAAGAAGGAAACCCGTGCAGACAGACAATACCTTCGAAGAAGGCACGAGCCACGGACCCAGCGGTGTAAGGATGCCCCAGCGCGATGAAGTGAGGATACTTAGAAAAGCGGTCGACCACCGTGAGAATGACCGACTTGCCTTCCACCTTGGGAAGCCCCTCGATGAAGTCCATGGAGATATTGGCCCAGACCTGAGATGGAACATCCAGGGGCTGAAGAAGACCAGCTGGTCGTAGCGTCTCCGTCTTGTTGCGCTGGCATGTGGCACAAGAGCGCACCCAATTGCGAACGAGGGCACGATCACCAGGAATGTAGAAGTCGGCGCGAAGACGATGGAGGGTTTTCTGCACACCCTCATGGCCAGCCGAGTGGGCTAGTAGGAAGACCTGGTGACGGAGATCATCATGGGCTGGAACGAAGACACGGCGCCCATGGACAAGCAGACCGTCGGAGAGGCGCCAGGGCTCCTCCAGGTCGCCGGCCGCCAGCTGCTGCTGCAGGAGAACCGCGTCGGCGGCGGTCGGTGTGGCCCTGTGAATGTCGTCGAAGAGGCTGAAAGTCGGCCCTGAGCGGATGCAGAGCACCGTCCCCTCGGGGTCATCGGTGACGGAGTTGAGGTTGGCATCGCGGCGGGATAAAGCATCGGCCACGGTGTTAAGACGACCCGGGCGGTACTCGACGGAGAAATCGAAGCCGAAGAGCTTGCTAATCCACTGGTGATGTGGCACGGTCGAGAGCCTCTGATCCAGCAAGAACATGAGGCTGTAGTGGTCCGTGCGAATCTGGAAAGACCGGCCCCACAGATAGGGCCGCCAATAGCGCACTGCCTGCACCAAGCCAATGAGCTCTCGCTCGTATGCCGCGAGCTTGAGATGGCGCGGGGTGAAAGGCCCGCTGAAGAAGGCGAGAGGGCCATCGCCCTGATGAAGCATGGCACCGAACCCCACACCTGAGGCGTCATAGTCCACGACGAACGAACGGTCGAAGTCTGGCATCTGAAGAATGGGCCCCGTCGTGAGGGCCCCCTTGAGGGCCTCAAACGCTGTCGTCGCCTCCTCGTCCCAGGCGAAAGCGTCGCGGCACAACAACCGCGTAAGTGGCTAAGCGATGACGCTGAACTCCAGGATGAACTTCCGGTAGTATCCAGCAAGGCCAAGAAACCCGCGAAGAGCCCGTGGAGACTGGGGCACCGGCCAGGCAGCGACGGCGGCCACCTTGTTGGCGTCCATAGCGACCCCCTCAACCGAGATGACGTGGCCTAGGTAGGCCACCGAAGGCGTCCCGAACAAGCACTTCGAGCGCTTAAGATGAAGATGGTGCGCCCGAAGCTCGTTGAAGACGATGGCGACGTGATGTAGGTGCTCTGCCCAAGACGCACTGTCGATCAGAATATCATCAAAGAAAACGAGCACAAACCGACGTAAGTAGGGCCGGAGGACGTCGTTCATCAGAGCCTGGAAGGTCGCCGGGGCATTGGTGAAGCCAAAGGGCATCACCAAGAACTCGAAGTGGCCGTGGTGAGTCCGAAACGCCGTCTTGGCGATGTCATCCGGGTGCATGCGCACCTGGTGGTACCCTGACCGGAGGTCGAGCTTGGTGAAGAAGCGCGCACCGTGTTGCTCATCAAGGAGCTAGTCGACCACCGGAATAGGGAACTTGTCCTTAAGTGTGAGAGCATTAAGGGCACGGTAGTCGATGCAGAAACGCCATGTGTCGTCTGACTTGCAGACGAGAAGCACTGGCGCGGTAAACGGTGAGGTGGAGAGCCGAATGATGCCTGCCGTGAGCATGAGTGCACACTGCCGCTCCAACTCATCCTTTTGCAACTGCGAATAGCGGTAAAGGCGTACGGCCACCGGCGCGGAGCCTGGCAGAAGATGTATACGCTGATCGTACGTGCGGGCGGGCGGCAGCCCCTGTGGCTCGGTGAAGATGTCGTCGTGCTGCTGTAGGAGGCTCTCCAAGAGTGGGTGCTCGGCCGTAGCGGTGGTCGCGGCCAGCTGGAGTGGAGGTGTGAGTGCGGCAGCCCCAGTGCCGTCCCACCGGATGCCGCGGCCCAACTGCCAGAAGGTCATCGTCAGTGTGTCGAAATCCCAGAGAATAGGACCAACAGTGTGCAAGAAGTCGACACGGAGGACGAAGTCGAAGCAGCCCAAGTCGATGCCGGCGCAGGTGATGGTGAAGTGCTTGTCGCCGATAGTGATGGGCACGTCACGGGTGAGCCCGTGGCAGCGGAGACGGTCGCCATTAGCGACTGTGACTCGCAACTGCTCCCCGCTGGTTGGCTGTAATGCAAGGCGCCGCATGGTGGTCTCCGGCAGGAAATTATGCGTGGACCCTGTGTCCACGAGGGCCACCAGGCGCTCGCCCTGGATCATGACCGGTAAGAGCATTGTCCGTTCATCACGGATGCCGACCAGTGCGTGAAGGGACACCACGAGGGTGGTGGCCGGGGCGGGCGCGGGTGCCGCTGCGGGCTCCGCGAGGGCTGGGGCGCCGAGGCCGTCCTCCAGCGTGTCATCCTCGGTCTCGTCTGTCGTCTCCAAGTATAAGAGGCGCGGACAGACATGGCCCGGTGCATAGGGCGCATCGCAGTTGAAGCACAAGCCCAAGCACCGGCGTTCCAGCTGTTCCGCCTGAGTGAGGCACCTGAACGGCCGCGTCGGTGCCGGGGTGGGTGCCGGTGCAGCTGTGGACGATGCTGGTGCTGCCGGAGACGGCCAGGGAGGTTGTCGGCCCCCTCATGGCGCGGATCGACGCGTCAAAGCCTGGGCGCCCTGCTCGAATGCCCGGGCATAGTACATGGCTGTCTGAAGGTCTTGGGCCCCTTCATCTCGACATCCATTCGGATGTGGTCGGGCAGGCCGCCAATGAAAAGCCCCGCCCGCTGTAAGGCCGTCACACCGGGCGCGTGGCACGCCAGTGCCTGGAAGCGGCCGGTGAAATCCTGCACCGTGGAGGTGAACGGCAGGCGGCCCAACTCGGCCAAGTGGCTCCCGCGTACCGGTGGCCCGAAACGAAGAAGACACAGCTTTAGGAAACGATCCCACGGGGGCATGCCGCCCTCGTCCTGCTCGAGGGCGTAGTACCATGTCTGGGCGGCCCCATGGAGATGGTAGGAAGCCAACCAAGTGCGCTCCGACGCGGGCGTGCGCTGTCCACGGAAGAACTGGTCACACTGGTTGAGCCAGTTAAGCGGGTCGTCTGAGCCGTCGTACGTGGCGAAGTCGATCTTGGCGAACCGGGGCGGCTGCTGGTGTGGCACGCCCTGGCCCACTGCCTCGGCGGTGCGGAGGGCTGATGACGGTGCATGGTCCATGGTGGAAGGGTCGGCGTAGTTCCCGGTGGCGCCCGATGCCTCGGGCTGCAACGGGAAACCAGACGGCGGACGGGCCTCCGGGTAAGCCGACGGCGGCCCGTGAAGCTAGCCGGGGAGTGGCGATGGTGACGAAGGGAAGCGGACCTCCTGAATCGGAAGCCCGCTCGACGAGGACCGGCCCAGGCTAGGGCTGGGAAGGGGCGGTGGTGGAACCTGCCCCATTGCCGCTGGGAGGGACGACGCGCCCGGCACGGCCCAGGTGGGCCACTGCGTTCCCGTGGTGGAGGCGAGTGGCGTGGTTGCCGTCGCGATCAGCGTCGCCCACTGTGGCCAAGGCGGAGTTGCGGCCGCCGGAGGGGGAAGCGCCGGGTAGCCTGCGGTGATGGCCCCCGATACTGAGTACCACGGCAGCGCCTGCTGACCCGTGGCCATGGCTGGATGGAGTGGCGGAGGCGGCCTGTACGGACTTGCCAAGTAGAGGCGGATGCCCTGGACCGCGGCGACGAGGTCGTTGAGCACGCCGGCCATGGACTCCGGTGTGAACTGCTGCGGCTGAGGGGGAGGTGACGGCGGCGGCGTGTGTTGGACGGGGGCTGGTGGCCGCCCGTGGCCCGGTGCGGTGCCGGGTGCCGGGAGGGTCGGCGCCGAGAGCGACGCCGTGGCGCCCTCCGAGAGCGAGGCCGTGACGCCCGGCGCGGAAGCAGCGGCGGTGGTGGAGTTGGCAGCAGCGGCGGTGGTGGAGTTGACGGGCAGCGGCGGTGGTGGCGGCGGTGGCGGAATTGGAGGCGGCGAAGACATGTTCGAAACTCGGGTACCTGATACCAAATTGGTAGGACTAGGGTTCCTACCGACTCGGTTCCTTAGGTTGTAGGGGCAGGAGAACGAGGGTTGGGGGCGAGGGTGGTGGCCCCGGCGTGTTGGCGCCATCGCGAGGAAGAAGAAAGGCGGCGGCGGCTAGGGCAAGGTGCGGCTAGGGTTTCCGGATCCTCTGGAGCCGGGCAATATGATAGAACTATCTTTATTGCTTAATCTCAAAAGGTATCTTACAATCTAATATTTATAACCTCAAAACGACTAGCCTAAGATAACTTGTGGGCCAAGCCCCTAATCTACTGCCCTGCAGGCCTCCTTCGGTTATATTGTAAACCAGTCATAACAGAATCATCGGGAAGAATTAGAAGAACAAATATGCTTGAGGGGATTTAGATGCAAAAGAACGGGAAGAACTCGAACTGATTAAAGAGCACTTAAACGAAGCGCCGGGATAATTGGGTAACTGTAGTTGAAACGTGAGGACGAAGAATTCTTCTGGAATGATGGCCTCTCGTGAAAAGAAACGGGAAAACAACTTCTGACATACTCCGGATGGGTAAGAAAAGGAATATCTGACAAATGGAATAATTCGAGAGGATAACATGAAGCTAGAACCGCGAATCTTCGAGAGAACAGACAAGATTTAGAGGAAAAACTCTTCTTCTATCTTGAAATGGCGACGAGGGACACCACCAAAAATTACTGACATCCTCCGGTAGAATAAAAAGCGAAGAGGTTGAGCCAACAATGAAAAGAATTTGAAAATGATCTTGGAGAAGTCATGTGATTGATGGGATCCATTCCGACGTCACACTTGAGAATAATTGAGAATAACTCCGGGGGAATTGGAAGAGTCGGGTAAGATCCTGGGAAAAGACCTATGGGTTAGGGCCCACTAAAAGAAAACACCGTTGAAAAGGATTGCTGATGAGATAGATGATGCACCGGAACACTTAAAATATTTGAATGAGGTCACGTCCTTGAATTAATTCAAACACAGAAGAATCTCCTGAGATGTCTTGAGCACTCCGGAAGGATAAACTGGCGAGTGGCGAGCGAGCAAGGAGAACACTTGATCCAAGGAAAAGAATGTGATCAACCCGAAAAAAAACATGAATTGAATCCACCGGAAAAGAGATGAAGAATGTCAAACAAAAGAGAATTCACCGGTTGAAACAATTGACGAAAGACTAAAGAGGCTAAACACGAATGAAATTGATGCTCGAAACAGAC
>NC_057798.1:177422160-177426707 GCF_018294505.1 Triticum aestivum | reverse complement strand
AAAGGCAACTTGGAAGGGGAAAATCGACGAATAACTTTAAGAGAAAACACCGGTTGAAAGAATGCAAAGGCTTCGCACGAGTAGGGTGGATACTCGATTAGGGGCTCCGGCTCCGAGAAGAAAAGGGTGGGCGGGTGGGAAAAGAAAACAACTGGGGACTGAGGTTGGAAAAATGGAGAGGGTCGAATCGTCTTGACGAGAAATGCACCGGATAAAAAGAGCTGAGGAACAACGATCGAAAAACCAACTGCGTGATCCTAAAGAAAAAATTGAAGGGGAAGAGGATTAATTCAAAACACCTATGTCAAGATTCCTTACTAGAGCGACGAAGGGGCTGAGGAGTAAAAAGAATTCCTACTCTCCGATATAACTTGACTCCGAAAATAGTTTTCTTCTAGACTCAACAACGACCAAACTACATGATCAATCAAGGGGGCTCCTATAGTCGGTCGAGGCTCTGATACCAACTTGTCACGCCCAATATGCGATACTATCCAAAAGAGACTCGAAGGTCCCACCAAGGATAGAACCGCATATTGAGATGCTTTTGCAAGGTGGATATCATTACATCAACATTACATAAAAGATGGGGATACATACAAGGCATACAAATGACGCAAGAGTACATCAATACATCATACATAAGATCAACATCCTACTACAGATGAAACACAAACAGAAACTCAAATGACATCCACCCTGCTAGCCCAGGCTGCTGACCTGGAACCTATCCCTCGATTGAAGAAGAAGCAGAAGAAGAACTCCAAACAACTAAACGTTGCTCTCGCATCATGATCATCGCATAACCTGCACCTGCAACTGTTGTGGCAATCTGTGAGCCACGAGGACTCAGCAATCCCATTACCATGGGTATGAAGACTAGCAAAGCTTAATGGGAATGGAAAGGATAAGTGGTGAGGTTGTAGCAGCGACTAAGCAAATATGGTGGCTAACATACGCGAATAAGAGCGAGAAGAGAGGCAAACGGAACGATCGTGAAGCTAGCAATGATCAAGAAGTGATCCTGAACTCCTACTTACGCCAAACATAACCCAAAACTATGTTTACTTGCCGGACTCCGCCGAAATAGACCATCACGGCTACACACGCGGTTGATGCGTTTTAATTCGTATCTGGTGTCAAGTTATCTACAACCGGATATTAACAAATTCCCATCTGCCACATTACCGCGGGCACGGCTCTCTAAAGTTTATACCCTGCAGGGATGTCCCAACTTAGCCCATCACAAGCTCTCACGGTCAACGAAGGATATTCCTTCTCCCAGGAAGACCTGACCAGTCTCGGAATCCCGGTTTACAAGACATTTCGACAATGGTAAAACAAGACCAGCAAAGCCGCCCGATGTGCCGACAAATCCCGATAGGAGCTGCACATATCTCATTCTCAGGGCACACCGGATGAACACTACGTACAACTAAAACCAGCCCTCAAGTTTGCTCGAGGTGGCGCTGCAAGTGGCTCTAGTTCGGACCAACACTCGAAGGAGCACTGGCCCAGGGGGGTTAAATAAAGTTGACCCTCGGGCTCCGGAAATCCAAGGGAAAAAGGCTTAGGTAGGCAAATGGTAAAACCAAGGTTGGGCCTTGCTGGAGGAGTTTTATTCAAAGCGAACTGTCAAGGGGGTCCCATAAATCACCCAACCGCGTAAGGAACGCAAAATCAAGGAACATAACACCGGTATGACGGAAACTAGGGCGGCAAGAGTGGAACAAATCACCAGGCATAAGGCCAAGTCTTCCACCCTTTAGCAAGTATATAGATGCATTAATTAAATAAGAGATATTGTGATATCCCAACATAATCCTGTCCATCATGGAGCAATCTTCAGCTTCACCTGCAACTAACAACGCTATAAGAGGGGCTGAGAAAAGCGGCAACATAGTCAAGCAACGGTTTGCTAGGAAGGGTGAATAAGTTAGATGCTGACATGGCATATTTGGGAGGCTTGAAGAGCAAATGATAGGTAGCGCAGCATAGCGATAGAATGAAGCAACTAGCATAGCAATGATAGTAGTGAGATCAAAGGCGACGATCATCTTGCCTGAAATCCCGCTAGGAAGAAGAACGAGTCCATGAAGAAGATGAAGCCACGAAGACAAACCAAGCGTAGACGAACGAATCCTCACAATCGCAACGAAACAGGAACTAACGAGAAGGAGCACAACTGGAAAGAAGCAAAAAACAAGGTAAACACACGACACATAGACATGGCATGATGCACAACGAAACATGATGCATGACAAAGGCTATATGAGGCTACTCATGGCAAGAGATGATGCATACCAGAGCAACACATCAAAGCAAGTTTAAATGAGGCCGGAAACAACATATAACAAATCCAGTAAGTCCTCATATGCAAATTTAGGAATTGGTCCAGATCTGAATAAACCATATGTTCGAGTTGATAAAAAGCAAGTTAAGATGCACCAAGATGATCTACACGAAATTCTAGTCAAGTTACATATAAAGTTCATTTTGTTCGGAGCTACGGCCAAGAAGATATGAGCAAAACAAGTTAAACATGACATTGATGCAAAATACATCCAAACATCAAGCAAACACCTCAAAACAAGGATGCAACATGATAATATGAAACTACATGCAATTCTAAGCAAGTTTCATATAGAGCACACTCAAAACGGAGCAACGGTTCAACACATACACAAGAAACAAGTTTAGAGGACAAGCTGTCCAAAACAGCAACTAGGCATCTAGCAAGCATCAAAACAATATGCTACAGCAACTCAACATAAGAACAAAGGGCATGGACATGATGTAAATGTAAAGCATGAAAAAACATGAACACTGAGCTATCTCTAGAAATCACTAGAACATGCTCAAAAGGTCATGGCAAAATTGAAAATAATAACAGTTCACAGACTTGGCAGAAATCACTGGACATGGCAGAAATAACAGAATAGAAATAACATCAGGTTGCAATGTTTAGAGCTATCAAACAACATGTTACAGAAACTTAACATGGCAAACAAAGGCATGGCATGCTAGTACTAAAGACAAAGAACAAATCGGCAAAATTGAAAATAATAACAGTTCACAGACTTGGCAGAAATCACTGGACATGGCAGAAATAACAGAATAGAAATAACATCAGGTTGCAATGTTTAGAGCTATCAAACAACATGTTACAGAAACTTAACATGGCAAATAAAGGCATGGCATGCTAGTACTAAAGACAAAGAACAAATCTCCCTTACTGAACTAATTCCAAAGATCAACGGAAAAGATGGTAGCATCCATACAAACATGGCAAATGATATGACAGATGCAGGATAGCGGTACATGACAGGAACAACGATAAGTAGGCATGTTGGTGAGCTTGCAGAACTCACCACAGAGCAATACATGGCATGACAAGGTGACCAACAGTAATAAGAAATATTTATAAAGCTAAGCATGGCAAGAGCAAGTTCATAAGGCGCATGGACCACTAGCAAAACACATGGCCAAAACTGACCTTAATGTTAACAAGCTGACAGCAACATTATTTAGCAAGTTTAGAGCAAGATTACAACAAGCTAAAGCATGCTATAAATGCAACCAGGGGCATGGGTGGATATAGCATGACATGTGTAACAAAAAATCCTTAGTGAACATCTCCAGGTTATGCATATAATGACTTCTAGCAGCAGGTTTACATAGCATCATGATATAGCAGATTCAGCCTAGCAAAACAGTAACAGCAAGTACCCTACTTCACGAGCTCGATGCGCTCACTATAAAACTCACAAAAATACATGGATTGCACCACTGTAAAGATGACATGATGTAGCGCAAAACTCATGTTGACATCAAGCTCATAGGATATACACACAAAATGCAATGAAAATGACAAAACAGCAAGTTCTAGTAACAGACAGCAGTTAACATCATATAGCACTCTTGCAACGATGATAAGGGCATCAATATGAACTCAAACAAGCAAGGAACAATAGAATGAAATACATAGCATCTCCCAATGAACAATTTGATATATCATATGCATGACATGGTGCAGCACACATGAAGTTATGGCATGACAAACAGGGCATAAAAATATCACAGAAAAATGACTTAGTGGTAATTTACCCTCGCGAAAAGTCAACCCGGGACGAGGACGAGCGGGACGGAGGGATCCAGGGCGCGGGGGGAGGCGTTTGGTTCGGTGAGATGGTGTATCTGATCCCGATCCATGGACTTCGCTGGAGTTGTCGACGACGGCCGAAGACGCGGGCGGAGGAGGCCGTCGGGGAGGTCGAGGTGGTCGGGCGGTGCGAGATCCGGCCGGATCCCACCGGATCCGGGCTGGAGGGGACCGGCGCAGGGTGGAGCAAGCCGGCGAGGGACGATGCGTGGGGGAGACGGCGGAGGTGCGCGGGCGGCGCCGGTGCCCAGCGAGCGAGGAGGAGGCGGGGAGCTTCGGGCGGCGGCCAGTCGAGGGCAGCGGGCGGAGGCGCTAAGGGGAGGAGGCGGCGGCGGCGGGCAGTCCGGCGAGGCCCGAGGCGGTGCGGGCCGCGCCTGGTCGGAGC
>NC_057798.1:176732508-176741909 GCF_018294505.1 Triticum aestivum | reverse complement strand
GTGAAATAATTGGTGGAGCAAACATGAGTTGCGGTTAAAGTAACAGAATAAAGTTAGCTGGGACCGTATAACTATTACTCCTTAATTGGATGCAATGCTAGATAGTTTCTGTTCCAACAAGTGAGATGATGCAGAGGCCAGGGTTATCCCCTTTTTTTAAAAAAAAAAGCAAGTGAGATGATACAGAGTTTGGCGTTCTGCATATTTCGCAATGCAAATGCTAATGATCATAATTTAGGGGCGAGCATTTCTGTCAATAATTACTTACTTACATATCATTAATTCCAGCAATCAGAAGAAAACTCAGGATATAGGGCACCTGAGGTAGCCATGTCTGGCCAATACTCACTGAAGAGCGATGTATATAGCTTCGGAGTAGTCATGTTAGAGCTCCTCACTGGCCGCAAACCTTTCGACAGGTACGCACCACAATCAAATACTACTGCACTATCCATCATCTTTTCCTGAAATTGTTCCTGAAGTCCCCCAGGAATATTCATGCAACTCCCTTTAAGCTGTAATAAGAACGTGTAGCCCTCTGAAGTCTACTGAACTCCCACTTGCTGTCTGAAATGAATCATTGCAGGTCCCGACCACGGTCCGAGCAGTCGCTGGTCCGATGGGCCGCCCCGCAGCTGCACGACATCGACGCGCTGGACCAGATGGTCGATCCGGCGCTCCAGGGGCTGTACCATTCCAAGTCCCTGTCCCGCTTCGCCGACGCGATAGCCCTTTGTGTGCAGGTGCATTCCATAAACCCCTCCTTTGCAGTTTCCTGTGTTTCTGCATTTTTTTGCCTCACTGCTGACGCTTGTCCTGAAACGTGAGCAGGCCGAGCCAGAGTTCCGGCCGCCTATGTCCGAGGTCGTCCAGTCGCTGGTCCGTCTCGTGCAGCGGGCGAACATGACGAGGATGTCCAGCAGCGAGAGCTACACCCGGCGCGACGGCGAATCTGGCGACTACGCGGTATAGGCGTTGCTACGCTGTTGTATATACGCTTTTGGCAAGTAGTAGCAGTTGTACAAATTTACAGTTTTGCTGCCGAAGTCTTAGGGGTTATTCTTGTTCATCAATCATCCGTCCCAGCAGCAGAGAGTAGACGCTGTCCTCTGTATCTGGGCAGTAGTAGTATCCAGTGACAGTTTTCTGCCGCGTTACAATTCTTGTTTGAAAGAAAAATTCCTTGCGCGATTGGGACAGTGAGACCGTGAGAGTAATTGTCCTCCGGATTGCTGCGTCTTGTGTGGCAACTGACACCTTGATCTGTAGAAAGGGCACGATCAGAAACTGGGCGCGTTAACGCGAGAAGATCGACAGCGAAATGAACCTCTCGTGAAACAAACGAGGAGCATCTGCTTCATGCAACAATTGCCTGAAACTGCGGAGAAGCACACGCCACGGGCAAGCCCCGACGGATGCCGCGCCATCGCACACGCCGGCGGCCGTCGTACGCGCCAGCCCGTAGCGGCCCAGCGGGTCGAGGGGAAGGGCTCGCGTTTCGCCATGATCGATCTGTTGGCGCACACGTTCCTCGCTTGGCGGTGCGCGGTGTGCCCTTGACATGGGCTTTTTGGGCTGTGGCTGATGCTACACAAGCAGAAGCAGCCCAGCCATCGCTCCCGGTAGGTAGCCGATGATTGCCCTGGGCAGCATGGAGCGACGGGCATAAACAAACCTGAACCCAGCAAAGCCGCCGCCGCCGCCGCCGCAAGAACCACACCCCTCCTCCCCCTGCAGAGCGACCGACGGTACCACCAGCCTCCTTCGTCCGCCGCCGGCCCGGGCTAGGAGGGCCGGCACGGCGGCGCGGCCTTCGCCCGCATCTCCAGGTACGCGTCGCGCGCTCTCTCTCTCTCTCTCCGACCTCCGTTACGCCTCAGATTCAGTTTAGCTCCAGCACGCCGCGTTCGCTTTGCAGATTTCGCGGCAACCAACGCGCTCGGGCAGATTCACTCCTCGGGGCATCGACCAGGGAGATCCATCCGCACCGCACGGCAGCAGGACCTAGATGTGACAGAGGATTGAATCAGCAGGACTAGGCCTGGCTCGCATGCTCCAACATGCTCCATTCTAAGGAGACACTGAGGAAGATGTACTCAGTCGCCAAGGGCTACTACTGCGGGGGGCTAGCCTCTCCCAATCCTTTTCCAGGTAGCTCTCCTTCCAAGCTCGGATCTGTTCTCCAGCCCCTCTACATTCCAATTCGAAGATAGTAGTTCTAACTCGTCCCCCCTTGAATGTACCGGCAGTGTTGGATCTCAGGCAATCTCTCAGCTCGTCAAGGAAAGCGCCGGGGTACGCCAACCCATGCAGGGCCCGTTCGTACACGCGAAATGTGCTGACCGGAAGTTCCGCTGCCGACCAAGAGATTGTGATTGCTCTGGGAAGCAATGTGGGGGATAGGATCGGTTCGTTCGACAGGGCGCTGCGGCTGATGAAAGACTCAGGCATAAAGATCACCAGACACGCCTGTCTGTACGAGACAGCCCCTGAGTATGTGACGGACCAGCCGCGGTTCCTCAACTCTGCTGTTCGGGGCACGACCAAGCTGGGGCCTCATGATTTGCTCAAGAAGCTGAAGGAGATCGAGAGGGATATAGGGCGGACCGCCGGGATAAGGTATGGCCCAAGGCCGATCGATCTGGATATTCTCCTGTATGGCGACTCCCGTATCAGTACCGAGACCCTGACTGTGCCACATGAACGCATCCGTGAGAGGCAATTCGTTTTAGCTCCTCTTGTTGATCTTCTAGGGTCCTCGGCTGACGATCCTATGGAGAAAAGCTGGCACTCCCTCTCGAAGTGCAGCGGTGGCTTCTTTGATGTGTGGAACGAGCTTGGTGGTGAATCTTTAATTGGGACACAAGGTATCAAGAGGGTTATGGCTGTTGGAAATCGTCTGTTGGATTGGAGTGAGAGGACCCTTGTCATGGGGGTGCTTAATTTGACGCCGGACAGCTTTAGTGACGGAGGTAAGTTTCAAGAAGTGGAGGCTGCCGTTGCTCAGGCCAAGTTGTTGATATCACAAGGTGCAGACATAATTGATATTGGTGCTCAATCCACCAGGCCCTCTGCAACAAGACTATCTGCAAACGAAGAACTTGAGAGGCTGGTCCCTGTTCTGGATGCAATCACCAAAATCCCCGAGATGGAAGGGAAGCTGATCTCAGTAGACACATTCTACGGACAAGTCGCTGCTGAAGCTGTGAAAAGAGGAGCCACCATGATTAATGATGTGTCTGGCGGACAGCTTGACCCAAGTATTCTTGAAGTTGTAGCTGAACTTGGAGTTCCATATGTTACCATGCACATGAGAGGTGATCCATCAACTATGCAGAGTGAACAGAATTTACAGTATGATGATGTCTGCAAAGAAGTTGCTTCTGAATTATATGCACGGTTAAGAGAAGCTGAGTTGTCTGGAATTCCTTTGTGGAGGATAGTTCTTGATCCCGGCATTGGGTTTTCGAAGAAATCCAAACATAATCTTGAAATAATCAACGGCTTGGGATCCATTAGAAAAGAGATGGGTAAAGTGAGTTTAGGTGCTTCACATGTGCCAATATTACTTGGACTCTCAAGGAAAAGATTCTTAGGTGAGATATGCAACCGTGCCGATCCAGTTGAGAGAGATGCCGCTACTGTTGCTGCCAATGCAGCTGGGATTATGAATGGTGCTAATATATTAAGGGTCCATAATGTTCGTTGTGGCGTGGATACTGCAAAGGTCTCTGATGCATTGCGCATGGTCAAATGAAAAGGTACACCACCAGAAAAGTATTGAGACCAGTCTCCAGTTTTGTACAAGAGAATGGTGATGTAGATTTGTAGAGTAGTTACTGTCACATCATTGGCTTCCCAGTTCATACCTCATACCATATCGGGTGTATGATCACTTAATAAAGCAATGAAAGCTTGTGTATAACTTTTGCCATAAACCAGATGTCCATTTTCTTGCGCTGGCTCCTTCCTAGAATCTTCAAGGAAGCAAAGGTAAACTCTCAACTCAGATCATCCAGAGAGTAACCAAGAAAAAAATGTTTTAAAGGTTGCTACTAAGTTTTCTGCGTAATTTCTTATGCAACACTATCAACAAGTTGGTCTCAAACAACAACAACAACAATAAAGCCTTTAGTCTCAAACAAGTTGGGGGGTAGGCTAGAGGTGATACACATAAGATCTCGCGACCAACTCATGGCCTGTCCATGGCTAGTTCTTTGGTGATACTCCAGTCCTTCAGATCTCTCTCTACGGACTCCTCCCATGTCAAGTTCGGTCTACCCCGACCTCTCTTGACATTATCAGCATGCTTTAGCCGTCCGCTATGCACTGGAGTTTTTGGAGGCCTGCGCTGAATATGCTCAAACCATCTCAGACGATGTTGGACAGGCTTCTCTTCAGTCGGTGCTACCCCAACTCTTATCTTTTATGTCATCATTTCGGACTCGGTCCTTCCTCGTGTGGCCACACATCCATCTCAACATGCACATCTCCGCCACACCTAACTGTTGAACATGTAGCCTTTTAGTCGTCCAACACTCAGCGCCATACAGCACTGTGGGTCGAATCGCCATCTTATAGAACTTGCCTTTTAGCTTTTGCAGCACTCTCGTCACAGAGAATGCCAGAAGCTTGGCGCCACTTCATCCATCCGGCTTTGATTCGATGGTTCACATCTTCATCAATATCTCCATCCTTCTGCAGCATTGACCCCAAATATTGAAAGGTGTCCTTTTGAGGCACCACCTGCCCATCAAGGCTAACCTCCTCCTCCTCCTTATGCAACACTATCATATAATTTATTCTAATTGAACAAATTCCAATGGATTTTGACAGTTGTTTCAGGTCCTTCTTTTTGCACCTTTAGACTGTTATTAGTTCACATGTTATGCAAATTTTATTCCAGCTTGCTTTTCCGTGACACTTTTCTTTGTGACTCCTTATTTTTGTTTTGATCTTGTTGTACCAAATGAGGAAACTCATGCATTACAAGTGCCGTATGATATTACTGGACTTCAAGGGCTGGTCTGTGATCTGAATTTTTTTCTGAGGGTTTAATATTGAGACCTTCTGTGATATACTTTGCCTGAAATTGTCTACTCGAGAGCATCATTTGTTGCTACAGAGTTGATTTCCATCTTTCATGCAGTTTTCTGGGTTTTATCAAACTTTTTGTGACTCCTTATATGTGTTTTGATCTTGTTGTATCCGATGAAGAAACTTATGCATTGCAAGTGCCGTATGACATTACTAGGCCCCAAAGCTTGGTCTATGATCTAACCAGTTTTCTGAGGGTTTTATTGTCTAGATGCGAGGCCTCTATAATGCACTTTGTTTGGAATTCTCCAGTTGAGAGCATCATTGTTGCTACAGAGTGCGTTGGCATCTCTAACTTTTGGAGGTTTTTGATGAACTTATCGTTGCGACTCATTATTTGTGTTTTGATCTTGTTGTACCCAATGATGAAACTTATGCATTGCAAGTGCCGTATGACATTACTAGGCTTCAAGGCTTGGTCTATGATCTAACCAGTTTTCTGAGGGTTTATTGTGTGATTGTGAGACCTTTGTAGTGTACTTTGCTTGGAATTGTCTACTTGAGAAAATCATTTGTTGTTACAGAGCTGATTTCCATTTCTAATGCAGATTTGGATTTTAAATCCGAACCAATTCCTAGCATGTTTTTGAAAGAATACAGCGGAGGCTTCTAAAAATTGTTCTGGTTGGTTTATGATCCAATGAGGAAACTTATGCATTGCAAGTGCCGTATGACATTACTAGGCCTCAAGGCTTGGTCTATGATCTAACCAACTTTCTGAGGATTTTATTTTCTAGATGCAAGACCTTTTTACTGCTTTCCGCATGGAATTTTCTACTTGAAAGCATCATCTGTTTCTACACAATTGTTTTCCACCTTGACATTTTTAGTTTTAAATCTTAGCTGCTTCCTAATAATTAAAAAGTTTACTTGTGATTCGCTTCTTGTGCATTTTTGTTCCTCCTGTGTCCACTGATGAAACCTTAAGAACTGCGTGCTGGATCATTATACTGCCATAGAACATGGCTTGTCCATGATATCACTGCAGGTTTGGCAAGGGCTTGCCCCTTTTATACTATTGGGCACTTGTTAGCATATTTTGTACAGATTTGTTGTGTAAATTGAAGCCATTCCAGCTTGCCGTCAATCCCGTTCTCCTCAATGAGGAAATTCATGCATCGCAAGTGCCGTATGACATGCCCTCAAGGCTTGGTATTTGATTTAACCTGATTTCTGAGGGCTTTATTATTGTTTAAATGCATGACCTTTTTAATGTGTGGTTTGGAAATGTCTACGATCGTCATTTGCTCCTACAGAATTGACTTCCACCTTTTGTACAGATTTCGCTTTTAAATATTCTTAGGTGGCTTCTTGTGCATTTCTGTTCCTGCTATGCTCACCATTGAAACCTTATGAACTGCAAGTGCCTGATGGTTACAGTCATGTCAATTGTATCCATGCAGGATTTTAAAACCGACCGGCTTGTAAGGATTTTCATGCGTGGCTCATGTGCCATTTTTATCCCTGGCCACTCCTGAAACCGCAAGTAACTGCAAGTGGGGGATGATCATTGCTAAAGGAAACCCTATCAGTGATTCAAGTCGGATTTTCGAGGCCTTGTCTTCTCTAGATGTATTGTACTTCCCTGTCAAATGATTATATATATATATATGCCTTGAGGACTCTTATTCTTGACAACCTGTTCTGTGCCATGTGTATTTTTCCTTGGAGTTGTTCATAAGGTGAAATGACACAATGTGCTCGATTTGCTAACAGGCTTTGTTTTCCTTCCCTGAAGTACAACCATCATCTAAATAGTTGAGCGTGAAAAGGTCAGAAGGAAATCTGAAAATCATCAACCAAAGTTCTCATGGTTCCTACTCTTTTCGACTTTGGAAGCTGCTAATAATCAACGACTCTTGAAGCTCTCACACTTGGTTCGACTGATTGGTTTGTTCCTAAGGGAGCTACTGGAATTCGAGAAAGCTTCTAAGCAAAAAGGACAGTCGTGATATCTTCTGCCATTGACAACTACCCTTGTAAAAACACTATCTGTACAAGAACCTAAAAATCATGTGGAATGTTGTCAAATGTTAAATATCAGTTGATGTTCTGATGTTTCAAGGGCTCGTCTACTGAAATTATGTGCTTTACTATTGCTCCGTCGGTTGACTAATGACTAGTTGCTCTGGAGCAAGAGTCAGAGGAGAACACGAGAGGTGCGATCTTGACCGTACACATACCATCGATCGACGGCCCGAAACCGCCCGGTGACACTCCGCGTTCCCCTTCCGCTCTCGCGCATCTGGGATCGAGAAAACAATAATCCTCTCGTCGTCGGCGACTCCCAAATTACCACCTCGCCCCCAATCGTCTTCGGCTCAGATCGGCGTCGCGAGGCGTACCAGTCCCAGATCGTCGGAGCACCGGGTTCGCGGCGAGCCGACGGCAAAGATTATGGAGACGCCGCCGCCGTTCCAGGAATCCGCCCACTGCGACGTCTGCCGCTGCACCTTCTCCACTTTCCGCCGCCGCGTACGCGTCCTCCCCCTCCCTCCCTCTCATCCGTGTAGAGATTCTCTTCGTTTGGCTGCTGATACTGACTGATTTGACGCCCTCACAGCACCACTGCCGCAGCTGCGGGAGGACGCTCTGCCACGAGCACTCTTCGTACCACATGGTAGGGAACCTCAAAACTGAGCAAGTTGTGTGTAGGGAGTTGGGGTTGCGAAGCTTGCTCAATTAAACTCTTTGCTCTAATTGGTTCCAGGCCCTGCCGCAGTACGGGATTTACACGGACGCCAGGGTCTGCTATGAGTGCTTCAACAAATCATCATCCAGGTAGCTTAGCTCACTCGGTTGCTAGAATCTGATGAATCTGATGGCGTAAACACATATGTTTGGTCTGGATATAAGCTGAATTTTCGGCTATCTTCCCGTGTGATGTTGCAGACGCGGGGGTGTTGATAATGCGAGTTCTGCCGGGAGCGTTTCTGGTGCTGCAGACTCCTTTTCAGGGCTAAATTTGGATAAAGATGATGATTCGTTGCCCACGAAAAGTTCGGCGGTTCAGAGTCCAGCTGCCATTATCGAGTGCAAATGCGGGATGCCATTGTGCATATGCGAGGCACCAAAACCAGAACCTGCGCCTGTAAAGGTTGACTACAATCCGATCCTTTTAATCGATTATTGTAGGTGTATATTAACATAATCATCTTATGCAGCAGAATATCAGTGCCGCTTCGTCAGCTGCGCAATCAAACCCAAAGCCTAAAAAACCTTCTAGCAACCAGCAGTCAGCTGAATTAAGCTTGAAGAAGGCTTCAGCTACTTCCAGCAGCAACTCAAGGTTCGGTAGACTTGCCACATTCAGGCATTTGTTAAGAGGAATTGTAATTTTTTGTCGTATACTCCCTCCGTTCCAATATAGATGACCCAACTTTGTACCTAAAGTTATTACAAAGTTGAGTCATCTATTTTGGAACGGAGGGAGTATGTCTCTAGTAATCTTCGTAGTATAATTTCGCACTATTTGATCGACTTTGTTTGGCAAGATCCATTGCATATTTTGGTCATTATCTTAATGCCAGGACCTATACACTCTTTGTAATAGGAAGATTACATATGTGCATAGGCATAAACATTTGGCCTGTAGCTTACCTTCTCATCTCTGTGTCCTGATTCTTGTTATTCCAGCTCATTCTTAAATCTTGGCCTGATGAGCAACGATAGCAATGATAAGACTCCGTCTGACTATGAAGTTACTGGAGAGGTAAGCTTAGAGACAGCTCAATGGTGCTCCTTTTCTATTTCTCCATTCAACCCATCAGGTACATGCGATATCTTTGGCCTGGGAATCTAGGAGTTTTCTGTTAAAAATCTAGTCTTCATTCCTTTTTAGGGACTGAGAGAAGCGATTAAGGGTGGGGATATTAAAGCTGTGAAGAAACTTCTTAGCCAGGTACTGTTTCTATCTTTTCTCTCGTTTTATTTTTTATCTACTCTACTTGATTTTTACAATAACATTACATTGTGCAGGGAGTAGATTCTAACTACTGCGACAAGCAAGGATTTACTTTGCTACATTTGGTATGTGGTTTTTTACGAACTCCCTCATGGTCAACTTATATTTGCACATCATTGTACCATTTTGTGTACACGTTTGCTTATAAATGTTTGGTCCTACAAGGCAACAACATTTGCGATGTAAAGGCCACAGCACACCCGTGCACCTGAATGATATAAAACACGTTTGCACTAATAGTGAAATGATATGTATCTGCTGATAAATTAAATATCCATGATACACTTGACCAGATTAGTTTGTCTTTGGAACTGTTGCTTCTGTATGTGCCAAATGCAGA
>NC_057798.1:176731459-176732365 GCF_018294505.1 Triticum aestivum | reverse complement strand
TCATTGTTTAAATAATTTAGTGGTGCACATGCTTTATTGTGCCACAGAAGATTGTTGTGTTTGGCACATACATATAGAAACGAGCAAATCACCATCTACTGAACATCTATCTGCCTATGGACAATTGCAGGCTGCGCTATTTAACCAGACTGAGATTGCTCTCATTCTCATGGATAGTGGAGCAAATATTCAACGCAAAAATGGGCAAGGTTGGTTGTTTTTACTATCTGAGACAGTTTTATCATGGATAGCATATATTTCTCAAATACTGTACATCGTAGAGTTCCTAAAGTTGATTTATAATCTTCTTAAGCACAAAAGTTTCTTTCATCAACATGTTCATATCCGATCTACCAATCCACTCAGTTAATGTTGATACTGTCGAATGTTCTTTACGCACATATTCGAGCAGTTCAAACCAAAATACGAGCTAGCATGGACAAAAGGAGAAGGTTAATTGAATTGCAAGGCTCCTTGGTGGCTTTGATGTTTTTTATGCTTTTGTATTCTCTCAACTACTATAAGCTGTGGCAGAATAAAAGCCTATCTCCACGGGCTTTTCCAGACAGCCTTGAAAAGCTAGCTGGAAAGAAGCTAGCTAACAGCATATATGCAACGTCTTAGCTTTTAGCTTGTAGATAGAAGCAGATAAGCTAAAATATACTATATACATCCACACTTGATATACAAAATAGAATGATTGCTCTGGATTACTTCGTTCTGAATGCTACTTTTAATCATCAATAGTGCTGTGCCAAAATGACAGTGACAGAATCGATAACTTTGATGAACTTTTTGAGCAGGGGAAACTCCTTTGGATTGTGCCCCACCCATGCTGCAGTACAAAATGCGGCAGAGGGTGGAAGAGCTTGCTGCGTCACAGAGACCTGTATGAGGGAGATGGTA
>NC_057798.1:176720045-176731276 GCF_018294505.1 Triticum aestivum | reverse complement strand
GACGTGCCGAAGACGGTTATCCGCTCCTGAGTGATTGCAAATAAAGCGCTTGAGGGGGGTTCGGTGATTCATTTCGGTATCACACCATCATCATGTATTAATGCTGGAATCTCACAGGGGGTGAATAAGTTAATTCTGCCCAATCTTGACAATTTCTTCGTGTATTTATGTTTGGACATCATGACTTCTTCCCCAGATCCATTGTGTACTACTAATACTACCCCCTGGTGCCCATGTTGAAAAGTAAATGACGTTTCTGGCATTATTGATATGTTGCCAAACACAAAGTTCTACTCCCTCCGTCCCAAAATGTATGACGTTCCAATATTTCCTTTCGCGAGATGGTACTTTGTTTGTGAACGCGAGGAAGCATATAGTGAATTGCAGAAAACCACCACATTGACGCATAGGTTTGTAGAAAACACTCTTTTACGAATTTGGGCTAGAAACCACTAATTTTCGGTCTAATCTTTTGCAAAAAACACTGATCGGACTATTTGGACATTTTAACTGTGCTACATGTGGAGCCCGCATTTGATGATGTGGCAAACTGGTGTTTTTCAAAAGAACCCTTCGTCAAAACAAAATGAAATCTCCCTTCCCTTCCCGATCCAATCGGGATTCAGGCCCCCGCCGCCGTTCCCACAAGCCACCACCGCCCCGGCCTAGGCCAAGATGCTCGCCGCCTCGTTGCTGCGCTGCGGCGGCTCTATCCTCGCGCCGCCATGGCCACAACCTAGTCCAGGTCAACCCCGAAAAAAAAAGCCTAGTCCAGGTCGAGGCCGGCGGCCATGGCTGAGCCGCACGGGTCGGCCGGCGCCCTGCTCCTGGAAGCATGGGGCGGGGGCTAGCGGCGGCTTTGGCCTCCGAATCCACTCAGAACGCTCGTGGCCTCCTCCTTCAGGCACGGCGGCAGTGCAACGACCGGCGCACGGATCGCCTACGACCTCCCTGAAGCGACAGCGGCATCGGAGCAAGTAGCAGCGGCGGGGAGAAGCACAAGCCCAAGCAGCGGCGCCGCCGCGCACAGCACGAGCGCGAGCAGCGGCGGCGGCGGGCAGCACCGGAGCCAAGAAGAGCAAGCAGCGGCACACATCACCGAAGCAAGCAACGGCGCGCCGGCGAGCCGAACGGGCGCAAGCAGCAGCAGCGGCGCACAGCACGGGCGCAGCCAGGCAGCAACCCTCGTCGATGAGCTCTGTCGCCGCGGGGCACCGGCGTGGGCGACATCGCACGAGCGCGAGATGGCCAGCGGCAGAGTTCGGCTGAGCTGGTGTGGGAAGGGCCTAATTGCATTTTTTTGTTCAAATTGAAGGGTGCCTCTGTAAAAATACCAGGGACCCCACATGTCATAATCGCGGTTAAAATGTCCAAATAGGCTGATCAGTGTTTTTTGCAAAAGATTAGACCGAAAATCAGTGTTTTCTGGCTCAAATTCGTAAAAGAGTCTTTTCTGCAAATCTGTGCGCTAATATGGTGGTTTTCTGCAATTCACTCAATATTACGAGGGAGTTTGTATTGCTATATGAAAAGCTGATGATATTTTGGTGGTAGTACACTGTTTCACATGGGTGATCGAAATGGTTTTTTCTTGGAGGTGGTTGAGTCTTACTACTATTTGTTTTGCATTATACTACTAGCTGCATCGATTAAAAGAGTATTATTTCACGCGCTGTCCATGTCACCTCGCACCCCCTGGTCGAGCTGCCCACAAGGCCACCACGCGGGTGAAGTCAGTGCTCGTCACAGCCTCGTCAGCGCCGCCGCGGCGACCCAGATCTTTTCAGCGCGCCGGCGAAAATATCTCGGGTCCCTAGTCTTATCCATCTTCCTCGCCGATCTTCTCTCTGACCGGACGCAGCTCCGTTCTGTTGAGGATAGCGACCACCGAACTCATCGGCGACCGCGACAGCTGATGAATCATGGGTAGATAGAATTGGATAGCACTCGATCTTGTGGTAAAAATAATCACCGAAACAAAACCAAAACAGGCGATCGATCGTAGGCACAACGTGCGGTTGCTTTCCAAAGGCACTCGAACATCCGGTCGTGGCGAAGCAAAACCTAATTAGTACGTAGCTGAGGAAGGATCAAAAAGATGGCATGGAATAGCACAAGTTGCTACTACAAGGACAAGGGTGCGACGTCACGACAGATACCAGCCCATGCCCATTCGGAACCCAAACCTTACTACCATCGACCAGAAAATATCATCTTTGGCTTGTTTGTGCTGAGGAAAAATATCCAAAGTCTTTCTTCTTTGTACCAAACGCGAGATGGTGGTGTCTGAAAATATCTTGGCCGCGGTATCGTCGTCGAACCATCCGGATCGGAATAAACAAGGCGGGCACGAGGTAGGCGGTGCGTGCAGCGCGGCGAGACCCTCCCCACCTGCCGCACGCGCTCGCCGCGTGACACTGTGGCGGATATTTACCGCCCCCCCTGAGGCCACGTGGAAAAGCGGCGCCACGAAGGAAATAAAAGAGAAACCTCCATCGGCCGGCCGTGGCGAGAGCTAGCATTCGAGATCTTTTCTCTTTTTTCATCCCTCTCTCCCTCTCTCTCTCTCTCTCTGGTTGGTAGTGCGGTGCTGCGAAAGGAGACGACGATGGAGGAGGAGGAGGGGCGGGCCGGCCTGCGGGAGCTCGCGCGCTTTCCGGTAAGCGTTCTCTTCGTCATCGTCTTCCCCGTGTAGTTACCTGCGGATTTGTTCGGCTCTTGCGCAGCTCTGAATCATGAGATTCATGGAGTTGTTTCTTTGCTGTGGCAGGACGTGATGGTGGTGTGCTCTTCTGCCGGATGGACGGACCAGAAGCACATGCTCTACCTAGGCTTGCTGCAGGAGTCGTTCGTGAACCGGTTGCACGACGGCGAAATCAGCTTCAGGGGGCTCTTCGATCTCTCCCCAGGAGCTTCTGGGCCCAAGCAACCGTCCAAGGTTGACAGAGCAAAGGTTGAGCGGACCAGACCACCTTGCTGCGGGAATCAGGGAGATGGAGAGGCGCTTTGTGTGGAAGAAGAAGAAGATGATGATGATGATGCGTCGTCCACTGAGACGGTGCGAGAGTCCTACTCCCAAGCAAGCGCGACGAGCTCTGGGCGATCTTCCCCATGCCATTCTGGCAAGCGCGGACGCTCCCCTTCTAGCACTGCAGGTACGTTGTTTGTCAAAGATATACTATATCTCGTATCTGTGCATATGGCGCTAGTTCAACTTATGTTTGTCTTGAATAAATAGATTTCGTAGCACCGACTACTTTACTCAGCTAGTATGTGTTTTACCAAGAATAAATGACCAACAGTCCAAAGAAAAAATAATAAATGATCAATCAGCCTGCCAGTCCTCATTGATGTACATTTTTGTGGGGTATTAGTACAAGATTATGAATAGAGATCCTCAAATTAGTCTGTTTTCGTAGAGTTTGGTGACACGGCAAGATTCTTACAAGGGAACTGCTTGTGCATTTCTTCAGAGGGGTCGGATCAGAACTTCATCGACGAGGATACGATTACGAGAGAAACCGGAGAATCAAGAGAAGGACGACGGCGCAGCATCAAGCGACTCAAAGTCTGCTGACATGATCAAGTACATGAGATATCTGCCTTCACCTTTCAATCGTGTTATTATATTGACGTTTGATAAATCAATGTTCATATTTTTACGACTTCGCTCTAACGTCTGCACGTCCCATGGTTTTGCAGGCAGTTCATCATCCATGAATGCACAAGAGAAGAAGGGCACCGAGGATCGTGATGGCTGCCTCACTGGAGGTGGGTTTTGGATTGCTTGATGTAATGTGAACCTGGTCGTCTTTGTGCAAGGAGCAAAAGGAACATTCACGCACCGTTTAGGTTGTTCTTTGCGCCCGACTGATGTTGCCTACTCACCCGGTGAAATCGCCTAGAGAGTTCTAGAATAGAGATCAAGTCTCGAGTAACACCTATTATGAAGTCCAAGCTTGTTAACTTGAGTAGATTTGTACAGGGCAAGTTTGAACACGGATAGTTTTGCAGACAATAGCTTTTTCGTCTCTGGATTCTGAATTTTGTTGAGACTGTGTTAGAACACATGCGGAAGGTAATAGACACGAGAGGTGCGACTATTTTCTATATTTTCAGATCTTTGGAGAATACTCCCTCCGTTCCAAAATACTTCTCGAGTACATGCTTACAATTGTAAACCCAATCCTTGAATATATATACTCCTGGCTTCCAGGGGAACTGCAGGCAGCACACCGGTAGCTCGTGTTAACTGCTTAAATCACTGCACTTTGTAACATCATCATTCGTACATTCAAAGGAGCTGCAGAGGAACACATATGAAGCAGCGCAGAATAAATCCTGAAGAAGATGCAAGTTACATATGGTCCAAGAGTAAAACGGTATGTGCTCCTACTCAAAAGAATGTTCTCCAAAATCGATGCAGAGGACACAACACCACTGCACGTATATATTATCTCTATTTTCTTCCTATAAAAATGCCAGTTGATGATGGCAGTGTGTCTGCCTTCATGTCATTTGCACCGTCCAATCTGAAATCTAAGGCTGAGAATGAGACCGGCTGTCCCGAGCCACTGAACTTGCACCTGTTGCGAAAACACCCTGCGCGTCGGACAGAATTTTTTTTCTCGAAAAGGGGGACTCCCCGGCCTCTGCATCAGAACGATGCATACGGACACTTAAATAAATAAAATAGGTTCAACAATGTCATAGAGTCTTGAAACAAAATAAAAGCGAGCTCATATAGAGCCTCGACGCCAAAACAAGAAAAGGCCATAAACCCACAACCGGCTGGCAAAATAAAGATAGGAAAACTAATTGCCTATCATATTACATGACCGCCATCCAAACTGGTTGAAGATATCCCGCGCTACCATCTCCCACCGGACAGATCCAGTAACCAAATGCTCCCTGGCCTCCGTTGGAGTGAGTAAGGACCACATACGGATCAGCGCCGTAGCATGGAATACAACCTGCAAAAAATGAATAGTAGTTATTCTGTTAAAAGCCAAATCATTTCTCCAGTTCCAAATTGCCCATAACAACGCACAAACTCCTACACGAATATGTCTAGCTGTATCGGACTCTATCCCATCAAGCCACGTTTCAAATAACGCCCCGATCGAACTCGACGGAGTAATGTTAAAGGCAATTTGCACGGTGCGCCACAGAATTCTCGCCAACGGACACTCAAAGAAGAGATGCTTAATGGTCTTGTCCTGATCACAGAAACTACACCTAGTAGATCCTGTCCAATTGCGCTTAACCAAGTTGTCCTTTGTTAAAATAACCTGTTTATGAACGAATCACATAAACACTTTAATTTTCAAAGGAACTTTTACTTTCCAAACATATTTGGAACTAGGAATGACAGTCGAGTTAATAACATCGATGTACATCGACTTAACAGTAATTGTCCAGAGCTAGTAAGTTTCCAACACAACTGATCGGACTGATGAGCTAGCTGGACTTCCATCAGTCTACGCACCAGATGAAGCCAAGCTTCCCATCTATCACCAACAAGCACCCTCCGAAACTGAATATTAAGGGGAATGGACTGCATAATCGTTGCAACTAGCGCATCACGTCGCTGAACAATACGATACAGGGTTGGGTACTGTAGTGCCAATGGTGTATCACCCAGCCAAGTATCCTCTCAGAACCGTGTATCATTGCCATCACCGACAATAAACTTTGTTCTATTAAAGAAAGCTGCTTTAACTCTGATAAGCCCCTTCCAAAACGGCAAATCAGTTGATCTCACTGTCACCTGTGACAAAGTTTTGGAATGCAGATACTTGTTGCGGAGAATCTGCGCCCAAGTTGCGTCACTCTGAACTGAAAGCTTATACAGCCACTTACTAAGCAGGCATCTGTCCTTGACCTCAAGATTCTCGATACCCAAACCCCCTTGGTCCTTTGGTCGACAAATAACATCCCACTTGGCGAAACTTACTAGGAGGTTTTGGAGAAGGCATCTGAAACACAAACCAATACTCTGGAGGTTTCTCCTTCTCTACCGAAACCCCCAGAGTATTGGTTTGTTTCGGGTTCTCAAAGCGTCGGGCAGAATTTTGGAGAAGGCATCTGAAACACAAACCAATACTCTGGAGGTTTCTCCTTCTCTCCCGAAACAAACAAATCTTTGAGAACCCCTCCTAGATTCCTCGCCATCGCCCCTCCACTCTCTTCCACGGTGACCGCCGGAGTTTAGTTGGGTGAGCGCCCCACCTCTTGTACAATCGTTGTTGTAGTTAGGCCAACTCCAATGCACGACCGCATTTGATCCATCTCTATCCATTTGGATCGGAACAGACTACAAAAACGTGGCCCAATGCACCGACACAAACTGATGGGCGTCCATTTTCTGTCCTTCCGAGATCCATTTTCAGCCCAAAATTGGACCGCGTTTGCGTTGAAACGGACAGGGCGTGGACGTGCGCGACACCCGTCCTTGTCCTCCCCTAGCCCATCCGTCGGGTCACAACGTCCCCATTTCCCCTTCTCTTCCCAAAACCCTCATGCCCTCCGGCTCCCGCCATGGCCACCGCACCAAAGCAAGCCGCCGCCGCCATCCCGTCCGCCCCTTGACCCTGAAAAAGAAGAATCCCAAGAAGGTGCACACGGCGAAGCAGCTCACCCGAGAAATGACGAAGAGGGCTGGCTGTAGGACCAATGCTGCGGAGAGGAAAGCCGCTGCCCAGGCCGTCGTCGACGACGCCAGGGCCGCCGGTGAGGATAACGAGACCCTGGTCACCAAGGCCACGCAGGCGACGATGCAGCACGCCCTCCTCATGCTAGTGTTTAGCCGACCCCTACCGACCATTATTACCGCCACCGCCATGGCCTTCGAGGCCCAACAAGGGAACAAGCCATTCACCCTCACCCATTGTTGGACGCTCATCAAAGATTGCCTAAAGAGCAATATGCCGCCCTAAAGAAGAATGATGGGCCGGCGGCCGTCGTTGAGCATGGAGAAGGAGAGAAGCGGCTGCGTGGCAAAACCAGCTCCAAGGTGGACGAGAAGTGTGATGCGGCATCGTTCACCTTGCAAAAAAGTTTGCAAGGCATGATGACCCACAAGGAAGCAAGGGCCGTGAGGAAGCGCCAAGAAAAGAGGAGCAAATGAAGGCCTACATTGAGCTCCAAACGAGGAAGCTCGAGATGGAGGATGCCATCAAAAAGAGGAAACTCAAGATTAAGGAGGCCGTCCAAATGAAGAAGCTCGAGATTGAGGCGACTGATGCGAACACCAAAGCAAAAGAGGTGGCACTAGCTTTCATTGCGAAGGAGGTGTAGATCATGATGGTGAACTTGAGCAAGATGTCCCCGAAAAGAAGAAGTTAGTTCGAGAACAAGCAAAAGGCGATGATGCTCGAGCTAGATGATTGAATTACGACCAAGTGCGACATCATTTTGCATGCCAGCATGAACTAGGGTCCGCAAGGCATGAACTATGGCTGTTTTTGTGTGCTGGCAAGTGTGTCAACCGCTGGTTAGTGTGCCGGCGTGAACTGTGAAGTGACCATTTTGTAGGCTGGCATGTGTGCCGGCCGCTGACGCTCTGGCCGGCATGAACTATGGTCGTTGCCATGGCTTTGGCTATGGGCTATCTCAGTTTATTTTCTTACAAGCCCAGACGAAATGCGTTCATCGGTTGGGCGCAGCGGTCAGATTTGCTCCGCCGTGGACGGACAATAGTCCTTTGCCCAATTCAAACGCACAAAATCCGGACACATCGATCTCTCTTTCCAGATCTTGTTGTGCACGCCGTTCGAGAGGGAGAGATGGCGGATCCCAGTGGGAAAGATGGTCGTGTCGTCCAGGCCTGCGCTGCCGGACAGTCCACCCGGCAGAAGGTCCAGACCTTCGTTGCCAAGGACGTTGGGATGCGGGTGCTTCAGGGCGCTCTCCGCTGGCACGGCATGCCCAATGCCGGAGATGATGTGTATGCTAGCATTCACCTTCCGTCGTCCGCGCCCCATGCGTGCTCACGGACTGCAGGGACGTCCGATGCGGACGATGCGGACTATCTGCGAGCTGAGAATTGTTGTACTCCCTCTATTTTTTTAGTCTGCATATAAGATTTGGTCGAAGTCAAACTTTGTAAAGTGTGACCAACTTTATAAAAAATATATTAACATCTACAATACTAAAGCTATATGGCATGAAACTTTATTTCATGATGCATCTAAAAATATTAATTTCATATTGTGGATCTTGATATTTTTTCCTATAAAATTAATCAAAGTTAACAAAGTTTGACTTTGATTAAATCTTATATGCAGACTAAAAAACGGAGGAAGTACATGTTATCTTGACGAGGCCGCCCCACCTCAATTCTTGGCTTCCAGGAAAACACCCTGTCGGTGGCAGCGCAATTACACTGACACATCATCCTCTGGTGCAACCTCGTATGAGTAGTAGTGATTGTCCGATGTCCTTTTAGGTGACCAGATAGATTGAGCAAATTCATTTTTCTTGTGTATATTTAGCAAAACATTCAGTTAAACACTTCTACTTCATTCTTGTTTGTCCTGGGATCATTTCTAAGTGTGAGCTCAAGCTATAGCATGTATGTTATTTGGATATTTTAATTGCTTCCATTTATTCACATTCAAGTATGTCGTGCCTAATATACTGGCACAAAATGAGGAATGTCGACTTGGAGGATGAACGGTGGCCGAACAACTTGTTTACTTTCTACAATCTTTCCAAGGTAAGAAGAAGTTCGGTTGTGCTAGTGATTTGGGAGATCTGGTGTGAGCGTAATCGTTGCATCCTTCACAATTCGGAGTTACCAGCCGTGACGCTCGCTTGCACACCCGAGCATTGCAATAGACGAAGTCAATGTTGGAATAATACTGACATATGGCACATCATTTTGCATAATAGTCTAGCTTAGTGAGCCCTGATCATTTTGTTTGTACTTGTGTATACTCTTTTATGCATGCAAGTTCTGTATCAAGTGTTTTTATTTTGTGTTTTCTTTTTTCATGCGAGTTATGGCCAGTTGCTGATTGTGATGTGTTGGTGTGACTATAATACACTTAGCAAACTATTAAAGTAATATTTAGTTATGGTTGATCACGCTTGCAGTATGATTCTATTTTAGTAACCTTTAAGATATTATTATGTGACATGTGACGTGATTCTTTTTTCTTTAAATCTTGCAAAGTGGTTTGGAATGTTACAACAACAATTCACTTTTCACGTGCGCATGTTGCATCATATAATGCTCAAATACACGGAGAGATGACATATGCTTGTCATGGGGTGGCGGCCGATCAGAATATGTAGCAACAGGTTGAGCCCATTGGCTAGGGCTGAAGGATGAAGTCGGTCGTGGACGAAAATTCTATTTGCCGCATGCTCCCTGTCCCCTTGATATAGGATAGAGCGAGCAATGAGAAAGGTGAGCAGGGAGAACAAGGAGTACTCATCTGCGAGGCGAAGATGGAGAAAAAAAATGTTTGGCTTCGATGACGGGGTTTATTGATTGAAAATTATATGTTTGATTGTGCTCGATTTGTACCTATAAAAAATATATCATTACTTCAATCAATGTCTCTATACATATTTCATTGTCCGTAGCAAACATACAGGTTCTGGCTCTTGTCCGTAGTAACTTACGAGCTGACTATGTCTTGGTATATTTTCTTTTTATTTTCCATAGCAACACATGGGTTTCTAACTATAACTCAAATCCATCTAATCTTGTATGAACACGTAGCGTAGTACGGGCATCTTACTAGTCATCGTGCTAAACCACTGTAATCAACTCAACATATCGGAGAAATATCTTGCCACAACAATTTCCATAGACCCTTGAACTAAGGAGAATGTGCTAGAGTTTAATTACAAATAAACACATGTTGAGAAGAAAAAGGATGAAAATTGAATACTACTTTCATTTCGCTCTTGTTATTGCGTGTCATTGCGTCATTGATTGGCTAACACAACACAACGCCAATTATATATTTACCTTAGAGAATGCTACTAGATAGCACCATCTGAAGGGTGAGCCAGGGTTTAGGGCCAACAACAAGATTTTGAAAACCACTCCCCTTGAGTGAAACATTTTGATCTGTAAGGCTATACAAGAAACTCATGTATCGACAAAAGCTTTGCGGCACAACACAAGCACTGTCTCATACAAACTTCTTTGACTAAATCCAAATGGACGACTTGGCTAGTAGAGAAGATCAGCAAGCTCAAAGAATATGCATTTAACGAGTTTAGTAAGTTATAGGATGTGCATTTTGTAGAGAATATTCTGAAAACAAAAATATGCTCAGTTTACCGCAGAGGCAGCATTTTTGTTTTGCACAGTCAACATGACAACATCGAGAAAGCCTTTGCAGCTTCAGCCTCAGCTTCTGCAGCCCTTGCTGCTTCTTCAGCCTCCGCATTGGCAACTTCTGCCTCAGCAACTGCCTTGGCAGCAAATGCTGCCGCGTCTTCCTTATTCATGTGTGTCATCATATCCTGTTCAACATCCACTTGAGTCTTAGTTATGTTGAGTATATTAGCAATTTTTTGATTAATTTAATCCAGAAACATGGCATGAGCAGTATTAATCACATTTTGATTTCTAACCAGAAGAGCACGTACTACGCATATAGCAGAAACATCTACACATATAGCTAGTACTGCTAACACAGAAATAAACAAGAGTGTGGTAAAAGTGTTATACCCTCCAGTAGGCTAGGCCGAAGCCGTAACAACGGTGTTGGTGTTGGCGGCTGAGGGAGTCCTGGATAAAGGGGTCCTCGGACAGCCGGACTATATACTTTGGCCGGACTATTGGACTATGAAGATACAAGATAGAAGACTTCGTCCCGTGTCCGGGTGGAACTCTCCTTGGCGTGGAAGGCAAGCTTGGCGAATCGGATATGTAGATTCCTTTCTCTGTAACCGACTTTGTACAACCCTAGCTCCCCCGGTGTCTATATAAACCAGATGGTTTAGACTTCTAGGGTTTAGCCACAACAATCATAACCTTATAGGCTAGACTTCTAGGGTTTAGCCATTATGATCTCGTGGTAGATCAACTCTTGTAATACTCATATTCATCAAGATCAATCAAGCAGGAAGTAGGGTATTACCTCCATAGAGAGGGCCCGAACCTGGGTAAACATTGTGTCCCTGGCCTCCTGTTACCATTAGCCTTAGACGCACAGTTCGAGACCCCCTACCCAAGATCCGCCGGTTTTGACACCGACATTTGT
>NC_057798.1:176682231-176719786 GCF_018294505.1 Triticum aestivum | reverse complement strand
CCTCCCCGGACAGATCTTCGTATTCGGCGGCTTTGCACTGCGGGCCAACTCGCTTGGCCATCTAGAGCAGATCGATAGCTACGCCCCTGGCCATCAGGTCAGATTTGGAAGCCTAAATTTTGTGGCTGATATCTGCGAAGACTTGATCTTCGACGGATTCGAGCCCATGACGGCTGTCCCCGGCCACCACGATGAACATGACCTAGATCTGTCATCTGGCCACGCATAGGAGATAGCGCTTGTAACCGCCCTGGCCCTAGAGCCGGAGCAAACTGCGTCGTCCGAAGATGGGAAGCTTAACCCCGCCCCGGAGGCCACAGACTCAGCGGCTCTCGAGCCGCACACTGACCCAATGTTAGGCTGGGCTTGTGTCACCGGAACCTCCGACTCCTCTCCTGCCAGAGATTCCGGACCGCATGCATCCGCGTCCATCGAACCCGATTGGGCGCCGGTCTTGGAGTTCAGCTCCGCGGACATCTTTCAGCACTCGCCTTTTGGCGACGTGTTAAGCCCATTAAGATCCCTCTCCTTGTCGGGGGACTCTCGGCCGAACTATGTCCGGCTCGAGTGGGAAGCAGGCGACGAAGAACTTCGTTCCCCACCCACCACCCACTTCATTGCCACTGTTGAGGACTTAACCGACACACTCGATTACGGCTTCGAAGACATCGACGGTATGGACGACGATGCCGGAGAGGAGCAGGCACAAAAACCACCACCTTTAGGGCAGTGGACGGCTACATCGTCATACGATATATATATGGTGGACACACCAAAGGAGAATGAGGCCGACGGCGATAACAGCATGCCTGTCGATGAACCTCCTAAGCGTCGGCGTCCCAAGCGCCGACCTTGATCCGGCAGATGGAAAAACAGCAACATTTTCACAGACGATGACGGTAATCTGAAACAAGCCGAGGACCCCACAGACCCAGCGTGGAGCAGGGCGTGCGAGAGGACGGAGAACACCGTCCAGAGATGTTATCCGATCACGAAGATAGCAGTTACCAACCTCTCTCTGAAGAAGAGATCAGCCTGGGCGACGACGAGTTCGTGATCCCAGAAGAACCATCAGAACAAGAACGCCTCCACCAAAGGCTTATCGCCACGGCAAGGAGCCTGAAGAAGCAGAAGCAACGGAAGCTGCACAGGATACGCTCAATGAAAGATGGAACGAAGTGCTAGACGCTGAGGAAAAATACGGCGGTAACCGCCAAACAAAGAGCCATCTAAACGTAAGCTGCTGCCCGAATTCGACGACGAGGCTATTGCGCCTATACCGCCGAAAAACAATACGGCCGACGAGCCGGACCGACCACCTCACGGTCGAGACAGAGCGGCTAGCAATGCCGTACACAAGCCCGCACCCCCTCCCCGTAAAGGAAGGAAGGTTGCGGCCCAGGAGCAGAAACACGATCTACGTGAAGACCTGGACAAAAAAGCTGGCAAAACCAGGTCCATCTATGGATCCAGGGAACGTGCTCCTACACGGGATCGTGATTATCAAACGAAATATGCCGGCCATTTACCAGCTCGGAACCAATACCGAGCATTACAACCGTCGGACCAAATCCACGACATAGCCAGATACAGGGGTGCCGTGCACCCCCTGTGCTTCACCGATGAGGTGCTAGAACACGATTTTCTAGAAGGGTTCATACCCGTAAACATCGAGGCATATGATGGAACGACGGACCCCGCGGTTTGGATAGAAGATTTTATTCTTCACATCCACATGGCTCGCGGAGATGATCTCCACGCCATTAAATATTTACCCCTCAAGCTAAAAGGACCAGCTCGGCACTAGCTAAAAAGCCTCCCTGGAAGTTCCATCGGAAGTTGGGAGGAACTTGAGGATGCTTTTTGGGCCAATTTCCAAGGGACCTATGTCCGGCCCCCGGATGCAAATGATCTAAGTCACATAATCCAACAACCCGGAGAATCAGCCCGCAAGCTTTGGAACAGGTTTCTCACTAAGAAGAACCAAATTGTTGACTGTTCGGACGCGGAAGCCTTAACGACCTTCAAATACAGTGTCCGGGACGAATGGCTAGCCAGACACCTCGGCCAGGAAAAGCCAAGGACAATGGCCGCCCTAACTACACTCATGACCCGCTTTTGCGCGGGCGAAGACAGGTGGTTAGTCCGTAGCAGCACCAGTGATCCCGGCACATCTGAGGTTAGGGATGGAAATGGAAAACCATGACGCAACAAAAACAAACGTCCGAACAATGAAGAAAGCCCAGACGATACAGTGGTAAACGCCGGATTCAGGGGCTCCAGACCCGGTCAACGTAAGAAGCCATTTAAAGGAAGGAAGGACGGTCCATCCAACCTGGACAAAATCCTAGACATGCCTTGCCAGATCCACGGCGCTCCCGATAAACCTGCTAATCATACCAACAGAGAATGTTGGGTCTTCAAGCAGGCCGGCAAACTCAATGCCGAACACAAAGGGAAGGGACCTCAATGCGAAGACGAGGATGAACCTCGCCAGCCGAACACCGGGGGACAAAAGAAATTTCCATCGGAGATCAAAACAGTGAACATGATCTATGTCACTCATATCCCAAAGTGGGAGCGCAAACGCGCACTCCGAGATGTTTATGCCATTGAGCCCGTTGCCCCCAAATTCAACCCATGGTCGGCCTGTCCGTTCACCTTTGATCGCAGGGATCATCTGACTAGTATCCATCATGGGGGTTCGGATGTCCTAGTGCTCGACCCCATAATCGACGGATACCACCTCACTTGAGTCCTCATGGACAGCGGCAGCAGTCTCAATCTGATATATCAGGACACTGTCCGCAAGATGGGGATAGACCCGTCACGAATCAAGCCAAGCAGCACCACCTTTAAAGGAGTTATACTGGGCGTGGAAGCCCGTTGCACGGGCTCTCTAACATTTTATGTTGTGTTCGGCTCCCCCGACAACTTTCGAAGCGAAGAACTAATCTTCGACATTGCTCCGTTCCGAAGTGGCTATCATGCACTACTCGGAAGAACGGCCATCGCCCGTTTTAATGCAGTCCCGCATTATGCTTATCTAAAACTTAAAATGCCTGGACCACGTGGCGTCATCACGGTCAGCGGAAATACAGAGCGCTCTCTTTGTACAGAAGAGTACACGGCGGCTCTAGCAGTCGAAGCACAAAACGGCTTATTCAAGTCGAGCAGCTCATCGGTCTTTAAGACCGTGGACACAGCTAAACATGTTCGGCACACACCTCAAGGCGGCGTCTTAGATAAACCTGAGCTCGATTAGCAGCTACGCCCCCATCGACCGCCCCATAAGGAGACAACACATGTGCCACGTATACATAAATATACACTCAAAACTCCTTGGGTGGCGATGGGGGCACACTGCACACAAAAAGTCCATAGTTCGGCTCGACCCTATTCGGACCCCAGAAGCTATATTTCACGGTTCATTAAAACGAACCAGCTTTACTTACGGCCACATCAAATTCTTTCACCTGGTTTTTTCCTTTCTACAGATGGTCATCATACTATACCCTTCAAGGACACTTCACAACAGAGACAAAGGCACAGACGTGCAGCAGGGCCCCGTATCAAGGTTTCTTTTTAGATTAAGACCATGTGTAAAACTTTTTTATCTCTTTTTGTTTTATACTTTCCTGGCATGTCAAATGTCCAAGGAAGATATCGGCATTATCTGTAAATATACGGCTCGCCATACTAAAGTGGATGGTATAGAAGCAGCTTGGTTCGTATTGTGTTTTGAGATTTTATGTTCTCATCACCTGTGCTTTTTCCCACGTCGGATTGCCACACGTGCCTTGATACCATGGGTCTATCACCAGGGGTTGTATTCAGCCCGGTGTATATTGTATAGTCCGAACACCTATAGGGAGTGTTCGGCGTTGCGAGTTTGGCCTTATATGCATCATCTTCGAATTATGTCTTTGGTCAATAGTTGGGTTGCCCGGCTCCTGTGCTTACTACCTTACGTTCCGCTATATCAGCTAGGGTAGTAAGGGAGAACTAGTGCAATTGTGTCCCGGCTGGCCCGGATGAGCACCTCAGTAGAGAAAGCCAAAAACTGACTGTCATGATGCGGCGAGAGCTGGTCAACAACTCGATGACTCATCGGAATCTTCGCGATTCCCTCCGTATTAAACGAAGGACCGTTACTCTGGTCACGTATGTAAATGCACCGTATTCGGATAACCGCGGACATACCAGGGGCTATATAGTAGCCCCACCGTCATACTCCTCTGGCTAAGTGAAAGTGTTAAAGCTCTATAGTCCGATTGCCTAGTTCGCTGCACTAACACCTCCTTAATGGACCAAGACGTTGGGTCAAGTGTTATCAAGTGCTTTTCCAAACACCCCGGCATTATACGCAAGGGGGTTGAAGCCGACGAGTGCAAACTTTCAGATTGTATATATATAAAAAAGACAGCCACATAGGAGGCACTAAAAATTTTCAGGAAAAAAGTATAAAAACATAGCCTTAAATGTATCATGATATTGTTATTACAATTTTGATACACCTCACTCGAACATTATATTCTCTGAGCACTGGCCCTCTATCAAGCGGGCACCCTTGTTGGGGAACGTAGTAATTTCAAAAAAATTCCTACGCACACGCAAGATCATGGTGATGGCATAGCAACGAGAGGGGAGAGTATTGTCCACATACCCTCGTAGACCGTAAGCGGAAGCGTTATGACAACGCGGTTGATGTAGTCGTACGTCTTCACGATCCGACCGATCCAAGTACCGAACGTACGACACCTCCGAGTTCAGCACACGTTCAGCTCGATGACAATCCGCGGACTCCTATCCAGCAAAGTGTTGGGGATGAGTTTCGTCAGCACGACGGCGTGGTGACGATGATGATGTTCTACCGGCGCAGGGCTTCGCCTAAACTCCGCGACGATATGACCGAGGTGGAATATGGTGGAGGGGGGCACCGCACACGGCTAAGGAACGATCTTGAAGATCAACTTGTGTGTCATGGGGTGCCCCCTGCCCCCGTATATAAAGGAGCAAGGGGAGGAGGGCCGGCCAAGGAGGAGGAGGAGGCGCGCCCAAGGGGGGCAATCCTACTCCAAGTAGGATTCCCCCCTCTTTCCAAGTCCTACTAGGAGAAGGGAAGGAAGGGGAGGAGAAGGAGAAGGAAGGAGAGGGAGGAGAAGAAGGAAAGGGGGGCCGGCCCCCTAGTCCAATTCGGTTTGGGCTAGGGGGGCCGCGCGCCCTACCTCCTCTCTTCCACCACTTGGCCCATGAGGCCCAATGCTTCTTCCTCGTATTCCCGTAACTCCCCGGTACCCCCGAAAATACCCGAATCACTCGGAACCTTTCCGAACTCCGAATATAGTCGTCCAATATATCGATCTTTACGTCTCGACCATTTCGAGACTCCTCGTCATGTCCCCGATCTCATCCGGGACTCCGAACTCCTTAGGTACATCAAAACTCATAAACTCATAATATAACTGTCATCGAAACCTTAAGCGTGCGGACCCTACGGGTTCGAGAACTATGTAGACATGACCTAGAACTATTCTCGGTCAATAACCATAGCGGAACCTGGATGCCCATATTGGCTCCTACATATTCTACGAAGATCTTTATCGGTCAAACCGCATAACAACATACGTTGTTCCCTTTGTCATCGGTATGTTACTTACCCGAGATTCGATCGTCGGTATCCAATACCTAGTTCAATCTCGTTACCGGCAAGTCTCTTTACTCGTTACGTAATGCATCATTCCGTAACTAACTCATTAGCTACATTGCTTGCAAGGCTTATAGTGATGTGCATTACCGAGAGGGCACAGAGATACCTCTCCGACAATCGGAGTGACAAAACCTAATCTCGAAATACGCCAACCCAACATGTACCTTCGGAGACACCTGTAGAACTCCTTTATAATCACCCAGTTACGTTGTGACGTTTGGTAGCACCCAAAGTGTTCCTCCGGTAAACGGGAGTTGCATAATCTCATAGTTACAGGAACATGTATAAGTCATCAAGAAAGCAATAGCAATATACTAAACGATCAAGTGCTAGGCTAACGGAATGGGTCAAGTCAATCACATCATTCTCCTAATGATGTGATCCCGTTAATCAAATGACAACTCTTTTGTCCATGGCTAGGAAACATAACCATCTTTGATAAACGAGCTAGTCAAGTAGAGGCATACTAGTGACACTATGTTTGTCTATGTATTCACACATGTATTATGTTTCCGGTTAATACAATTCTAGCATGAATAATAAACATTTATCATGATATAAGGAAATAAATAATAACTTTATTATTGCCTCTAGGGCATATTTCCTTCAGTCTCCCACTTACACTAGAGTCAATAATCTAGTTCACATCGCCATGTGATTTAACATCAATATTCATATCTGTATATGATTAACACCCATAGTTCACATCGTCATGTGACCAACACCCAAAGGGTTTACTAGAGTCAATAATCTAGTTCACATCGCTATGTGATTAATACCCAAAGAGTACTAAGGTGTGATCATGTTTTGCTCGTGAGAGAAGCTTAGTCAACGGGTCTGTCACATTTAGAGCCATATGTATTTTGCAAATATTCTATGTCCACAATGCTCTGCACGGAGCTACTCTAGCTAATTGCTCCCACTTTCAGTATGTATCCAGATTGAGACTTAGAGTCATCTGGATTGGTGTAAAAGCTTGCATCGTTCTAACTTTTTACGACGGGCTCTTTTATTACCTCCATAATCGAGAAACATGTCCTTAGTCATCACTAAGGATATTCTTGACCGCTGTCCAGTGATCTACTCTTTAGATCAAAATTGTATTCCTTTGTCAAACTCAGAGCAAGGTATACAATAGGTCTGGTTCACATCATAGCATACTCTATAGAACCTATGACTGAGGCATAAGGAATGACTTTTCATTCTCTTTTTATTTTCTGCCATGGTCGGGTCTTGAGTCTTACTCAACTTGACACCTTTGCATCATAGGCAAGAACTCCTTCTTTGACTGTTCCATTTTGAACTATTTCAAAAATTTATCAAGGTATGTACTCATTGAAAATCTTTACTGATGTCTTTCTTTTAAAGAACTCCTTTCAAACACTCTTTTATGCTTTGCAGAATAATTCTACATTAGTTCCGATCAACAATATGTCATTCACATATACTTATCAGAAATGCTGTAGTGCTCCCACTCACTTTCTTGTAAATACAGGCTTCACCGTAAGTCTGTACAAAACTATATGCTTTGATCAACTTATCAAAGCGTATATTCCAACTCTGAGATGCTTGCACCAGTCCATAGATGGATCGCTGGAGCTTGCACATTTTGTTAGTACCTTTAGGATTGACAAAACCTTCTGGTTGCATCATATACAACTCTTCTTTAAGAAAACCATTAAGGAATACAGTTTTGACATCCATTTGCCAGATTTCATAAAATGTGGCAATTGCTGACATGATTCGGACAGACTGAAGCATCACTACAGTTGAGAAAATCTCATTGTAGTCAACACCTTGAACTTGTCAAAAAACCTTTTTGCGACAAGTCGATCTTTGTAGATAGTAACACTACTATCAACGTCCGTCTTTCTCTTGAAGATCCATTTATTTCTTATGGCTTGCCGATCATCGGGCAACTCCACCAAAGTCCATACTTTGTTCTCATACATGGATCATATCTCAGATTTTATGGCCTCAAGCCATTTCGCGGAATCTGGGCTCATCATCGCTTCCTCATAGTTCATAGGTTCATCATGGTCTAGTAACATGACTTCCAAAACATGATTACCGTACCACTCTGGTGCAGATCTTACTCTGGAAGACCTACGAGGTTTGGTTGCAACTTGATCTGAAGTTTCATGATCATCATCATTAACTTCCTCACTAATTGGTGTAGGAATCACTGGAACTGATTTCTGTGATGAACTACTTTCCAATAAGGGAGAAGGTACAATTACCTCATCAAGTTCTACTTTCCTCCACTCACTTCTTTCAAGAGAAACTCCTTCTCTAGAAAGGATCCATTCTTAGCAACAAATGTTTTTGCCTTCGGATCTGTGATAGAAGGTGTACCCAACAGTTTCCTTTGGGTATTGTATGAAGACGCACTTCTCCAGTTTAGGTTTGAGCTTATCAGGATGAAACTTTTTCACATAAGCATCGCAACCCCAAACTTTAAGAAATGACAGCTTAGGTTTACTGCTAAACCATAGTTCATACGGTGTCGTCTCAACGGATTTAGATGGTGCCCTTTTAACGTGAATGTAGCTGTCTCTAATGCATAACCCGAAAATGACAATGGTAAATCAATAAGAGATATCATAGATCGCACCATATCCAATAAAGTGCGGTTACGACGTTCGGACACACCATAACGTTGTGGTGTTCCAGGTGGCGTGAGCTGTGAAACTATTCTACATTGTTTTAATTGAAGACCAAACTCGTAACTCAAATATTCGTCTCCGCGATCAGATTGCAGAAACTTTATTTTCTTGTTACGATGATTTTTCCACTTCACTCTGAAATTCTTTGAACCTTTCAACTATTTCAGACTTATGTTTCATCAAGTAGATATACCCATATCTGCTCAAATCATCTTGTGAAAGTCAGAAAATAACGATACTTACCACGAGCATCAACACTCATTGGATCGCATACATCGGTATGTATTATTTCCAATAAGTTAGTAGCTTGTTCCATTGTTCGGGAGAACGGAGTTTTAGTCATCTTGCCCAAAAGGCACGGTTCGCAAGCATCAAATGATTCATAACCAAGTGATTCCGAAAATCCATCTTTATGGAGTTTCTTCATGCGCTTTACACCGATATGACCCAAACGGCAGTGCCACAAATAAGTTGCACTATCATTATTAACTTTGCATCTTTTGGCATCAATATTATGAATATGTGTATCACTACGATCGAGATCCAACAAACTATTTTCATTGGGTGTATGACCATTAAAGGTTTTATTCATGTAAACAGAACAACAATTATTCTCTAACTTTAAATGAATAACCATATTGCAATAAACATGATCAAATCATATTCATGCTCAACGCAAACGCTAAATAAAATTTATTTAGGTTTAACACTTATCCCGAAAGTATAGGGAGTGTGCGATGATGATCATATCAATCTTGGAACTATTTCCAACACTCATCGTCACTTCCCCTTCAACTAGTCTCTGTTTATTCTGTAACTCATGTTTCGAGTTACTAATCTTAGCAACCGAACAAGTATCAAATACTCAGGGGATACTATAAACACCAGTATGGCACACATCAATAACCTGTATATCAAATATACCCTTGTTCACTTTGCCATCCTTCTTATCCACCAAATATTCAGGGCATTTCCGCTTCCAGTGACCATTTCCTTTGCAGTGTAAACACTCAGTTTCAGGCTTTGGTCCAGCTTTGGTCTTCTTCATGGGAGTGACAACTTGTTTGCCATTCTACTTGAAGTTTCCCTACCTTTCCCTTTGCCCTTTTCTTGAAACTAGTGGTCTTGTCAATCATCAACACTTGATGCTCTTTCTTGAATTCTACCTTCGTCGATTTCAACATCACGAAGAGCTCGGGAATCTTTTTCGTCATCCCTTGCATACTATAGTTCATCACGAAGTCCTAGTAACTTAGTGATGGTGACTAGAGAATTCTATCAATCACTATCTTATCTGGAAGATTAACTCCCACTTGACTCAAGCGATTAAAGTACACAGACAATCTGAGCACATTCTCACTAGTTGAGCGATTCTCCTCCATCTTTTAGCTATAGAACTTGTTGGAGACTTCATATCTCTCAACTCAGGTATTTGCTTGAAATATCAACTTCAATTTCTAGAACATCTCATATGGTCCATGACGTTCAAAACGTCCTTGAAGTCCCGATTCTAAGCCGTTAAGCATGGTGCACTAAACTATCAAGTAGTCATCATATTGAGCTTAGCCAAACATTCATAACGTCTGCATCTGCTCCTGCAATAGGTCTGTCACCTAGCGGTGCATTAAGGACATAATTCTTCTGTGCAGCAATGAGGATAAACCTCAGATCAAGGATCCAATCCGCATCATTGCTACTAACATCTTTCAACACAGTTTTCTCTAGGAACATATCAAAATAAACATATGAAAGCAACAACGCAAGATTGATCTACAACATAATTTGCAAAATACTACCAGGACTAAGTTCATGATAAATTTAAGTTCAATTAATCATATTACTTAAGAACTCCCCTTAGACAGACATCTCTCTAGTCATCTAAGTGATCACTGATCCATATCAACTAAACCATGTCCGATCATCACGTGAGATGGAGTAGTTTTCAATGGTGAACATCACTATGTTGATCATATCTACTATATGATTCACGCTCGACCTTTCGGTCTCCGTGTTCCGAGGCCATATCTGTATATGCTAGGCTCGTCAAGTTTAACCTGAGTATTCCGCGTGTGCAACTGTTTTGCACCCGCTGTATTTGAACGTAGAGCCTATCACACCCGATAATCACGTGGTGTCTCAGCACGAAGAACTTTCGCAACGGTGCATACTCAGGGAGAACACTTCTTGATAATTAGTGAGAGATCATCTTAAAATGCTACCGTCAAACAAAACAGAATAAGATGTATAACAGATAAACATCATATGCAATCAAAATATGTGACATGATATGGCCATGATCATCTTGCGCCTTTGATCTCCATCTCCAAAGTACTGTCATGATCTCTATCGTCACCGGCATGACACCATGATCTTCATCATCTTGATCTATATCAATGTGTCATCACATGGTCGTCTCGCCAACTATTGCTCTTGCAACTATTGCTATCGCATAGCGATAAAGTAAAGCAATTATTTGGCACTTGCATCTTATGCAACAAATAGACAACCATAGGGCTTCTGCCAGTTGCCGATAACTTTAACAAAACATGATCATCTCATACAACAACTTATATCTCATCACGTCTTGACCATATCACATCACAACATGCCCTGCAAAAACAAGTTAGACGTCTTCTACTTTGTTGTTGCAAGTTTTACGTGGCTGCTACGGGCTTAGAAAGAACCGTTCTTACCTACGCATCAAAACCACAATGATAGTTCGTCAAGTTAGTGCTGTTTAAACCTTCGCAAGGACCGGGCGTAGCCACACTCGGTTCAACTAAAGTTGGAGAAACAGACACCCGCTAGTCACCTGTGTGCAAAGCATGGCGGTAAAACCAGTCTCGCGTAAGCGTACGCATAATGTCGGTCCGGGCCACTTCATCCAACAATAGCGCTGAACCAAAGTATGACATGCTGGTAAGCAGTATGACTTGTATCGCCCACAACTCACTTATGTTCTACTCGTGCATATAACATCTACGCATAAAACCTGGCTTGGATGCCACTGTTGGGGAACGTAGTAATTTCAAAAAAATTCCTACGCACACGCAAGATCATGGTGATGGCATAGCAACGAGAGTGGAGAGTATTGTCCACGTACCCTTGTAGACAGTAAGCGGAAGCATTATGACAATGCGGTTGATGTAGTCGTATGTCTTCATGATCCGACCGATCCAAGTACCGAACGTACGGCACCTCCGAGTTCAGCACACGTTCAGCTCGATGACGATCCCCGGACTCCGATCCAGCAAAGTGTCGGGGATGAGTTCCGTCAACACGACGGCGTGGTGACGATGATGATGTTCTACCGGCACAGGGCTTCGCCTAAACTCCGCGACGATATGACCGAGGTGGAATATGGTGGAGGGGGGCACCGCACACGGCTAAGGAACGATCTTGAAGATCAACTTGTGTGTCATGGGGTGCCCCCTGCCCCCGTATATAAAGGAGCAAGGGGAGGAGGGCCGGCCAAGGAGGAGGAGGAGGCGCGCCCAAGGGGGGCAATCCTACTCCAATTAGGATTCCCCCCTCTTTCCAAGTCCTACTAGGAGAAGGGAAGGAAGGGGAGGAGAAGGAGAAGGAAGGAGAGGGAGGAGAAGAAGGAAAGGGGGGCCGACCCCCTAGTCCAATTCGGTTTGGGCTAGGGGGGCCGCGTGCCCTACCTCCTCTCTTCCACCACTTGGCCCATGAGGCCCAATGCTTCTTCCTCGTATTCCCGTAACTCCCCGGTACCCCCGAAAAATACCCGAATCACTCGGAACCTTTCCGAACTCCGAATATAGTCGTCCAATATATCGATCTTTACGTCTCGACCATTTCGAGACTCCTCGTCATGTCCCCGATCTCATCCGGGACTCCGAACTCCTTCGGTACATCAAAACTCATAAACTCATAATATAACTGTCATCGAAACCTTAAGCGTGCGGACCCTACGGGTTCGAGAACTATGTAGACATGACCTAGAACTATTCTCGGTTAATAACCAATAGCGGAACCTGGATGCCCATATTGGCTCCTACATATTCTACGAAGATCTTTATCGGTCAAACCACATAACAACATACGTTGTTCCCTTTGTCATCGGTATGTTACTTGCCCGAGATTCGATCGTCGGTATCCAATACCTAGTTCAATCTCGTTACCGGCAAGTCTCTTTACTCATTACGTAATGCATCATTCCGTAACTAACTCATTAGCTACATTGCTTGCAAGGCTTATAGTGATGTGCATTACCGAGAGGGCCCAGAGATACCTCTCTGACAATCGGAGTGACAAAACCTAATCTGGAAATACGCCAACCCAACATGTACCTTCGGAGACACCTGTAGAACTCCTTTATAATCACCCAGTTACGTTGTGACGTTTGGTAGCACCCAAAGTGTTCCTCCGGTAAACGGGAGTTGCATAATCTCATAGTTACAGGAACATGTATAAGTCATCAAGAAAGCAATAGCAATATACTAAACGATCAAGTGCTAGGCTAACGGAATGGGTCAAGTCAATCACATCATTCTCCTAATGATGTGATCCCGTTAATTAAATGACAACTCTTTTGTCCATGGCTAGGAAACATAACCATCTTTGATAAACGAGCTAGTCAAGTAGAGGCATACTAGTGACACTATGTTTGTCTATGTATTCACACATGTATTATGTTTCCGGTTAATACAATTATAGCATGAATAATAAACATTTATCATGATATAAGGAAATAAATAAGAACTTCATTATTGCCTCTAGGGCATATTTCCTTCAACCCTCTAGGACATCTTCAAAGTAATGTTCTGGCATGTTAAGGTCCTTGCCATCGGGTGGACTCTGCGCTACAATATTGGCCTTCATCTTCGCCTAGTACATCTTGACACGGGCAAGGGCCATTCGTGCACCTTCAATGCACGCTGACCGCTTCACAGCGTCGATACGCGGCACAACATTAACAAGTTGTTGCACCAAACTGAAATAACTATTCGGAATGGGCTCATTTGGCCACAGTCGGGCTATGACGTCCTTCATGGCAGTACCAGACATCTTGTGGAGCTCGGCCCATTGGGCCATCTGTTCGTTCAACAGTGGACGCTTTGGCGTGTCAAGTTGCAACCAAAATAGCTTTTCTGTTGCTTTCCCTTCTTGCACATGGAAAAATTGATTAGCATCAGCAACACTCTTCGGCAGGTCCATAAAGACGTCTGGAGAACTTCACAGTTGATTAAGCGGCGCATACTTCGGATCGCCAAACTTAGTATGCAATAAAAGGGCTTACCAGCCGCGATCTCCCAGCTTGTCGGATCTCCTCCCGCGCTACTCTAGACTCAGACCGAGCTTCCTTCACCTCTTGTAAGGCCTTGTCAAGATCGGTCGCTTTGGCTTTGTTATCTTTCTCAAGAACTCGGCATCGGCTAGTGGCATCATTCAGTTCAAGTGCAATAGAAGATACTCTCTCCTCGCACTGACGCCGAGCAGTCTGCTCGACCTTTAATTCGGCGGCTACCTTTTTGGCAGCCGCATTACTAATCCTAGCTTGCTCCTTGGCCCGGGCTAGTTTAGCCCGAAGGATCTCAACTGCGGCGGCATTATCTGCAGTTATGCATATATAAATTTTTAGTATCACGCTCATTTACCAATAATAGCATGTACTGAGTGCCCGAGAGACATACCTTGTGCCTCGTCAAGCCGCCTGTTAGTAAGCGTGATGTCATCATCCGCCACATCCACTTTCTGCTTCAGATGCTGAAAGGGCTAGTTATCGACTAGAGGGGGGGTGAATAGGCGATTTTTATGAAAGTCTTCAAAACATGGGAGTTTCGAAGACAAACAATAGAAATGACACTATTCGTATGCAGCGGAAGTTAGACTACACTAGACAAGCCATAGTTAAGTATTCAATGAAGTGAAAGCACGAAGACTATTAGCAGCTAGGTAGTATGGATCAAGATGGAACATAGTATGAAGCCAATCAGAAGAAGTAGTCACACAGTGAAGTCAAACAGATAATGCAAGCAGGCAATGACTTCACGAAGACAAACTGTAAGTAAAGAGAAGTGAGAGATAGAACCAGTAGCTTCGGGAGGACAGAGATTTGTTCGACCAGTTCCAGTTGCTGTGACAACTGTACGTCCGGTTAGGAAGGTTAAGATTCAACTCAGAAGACCATGTCTTCACCTTATTCCCCTTGAGAAAAGGACACCTAGTCCCCGCCCAATCACTTTGGTAAGTCTTCAAGGTAGACTTCCAAACCTTCACAGACTTCGTTCACCGGCAATCCATAATGACTCTTGGATGCTCAGAACATGACGCCTAACGGGCTGGAGGATTCACAGTCCTCAAGTGTAACAAGTCTTCAGATCGTGCGGACAAAAAGACTTCAGTGATGCCAAACTCTCTTTGGGCTCTGGGTGGTTTGGGCTTTGTCCTCGCAAGGATTCTCTCTTGAAAGCTTCGGCGATGGGTTGCTCTCAAATGACAAAAGCCGTGTACTAACTCTGAGCAGCCACCATTTTATGGTGTAGGGGGTGGGCTATTTATAGCCACTGGGCAACCTGACCTGATTTTTCCGAAATGACCCTGGGTCACTAAGGAACTGACACGTGTCGCAATGGTCAGATTTCAAACACACGCGGCAGCTGGACTTGGGCTACAAGTAAAGCTGACTCATCCGACTCTGGATAAGATTTGCTCTCATTGTCTTCGCTCGAAGACATAGGATTTGGTTGAGCATCACTTCAGTCACTCTGACCTTGTTCACTTGGACCCCACTTAAAAGTGCGGTGGTTCCTATCACTCAACAAAGAAGAAAAGGAAACAACGAAACAACTAAGTCTTCGTGCTCCATAGTCTTCACTCGATGTCTTCTCATGTCATAGACTTCAACGTGAATAGCTTCACAGACCACCATTATCTTCAATGTCTTCACACATTTTTAGGGGTCATCTCCGGTGGGTAAACCGAATCAATGAGGGACTACTACCTGTGTTATCCTGCAATTCTCACAAACACATTAGTCCCTCAACCAGGTTTGTCATCAATGCTCCAAAACCAACTAGGGGTGGCACTAGATGCACTTACAATCTCCCCCTTTTTGGTGATTGATGACAAACTGGTTGAAGTTTTCAACGGGGATAAAAGTATGTGAAATTGTAAAGGTTTAAGATATTGTCTTCATAGGTGGCGAAAAGGCTCCCCCTGAAGATGTGCATATAAATATTTTGCGCTGGAATGCAAATGCACATGGCAGGTTGTGCTTGTGGAGATCCTCTTCACCATATGAAGACAATACATCATGCATGAACAGATGTACAGGAATAATGACATGCATAATGAAAAATGGACGTCTGCGGAATGACTTCATGCGGGATTTATCATCGCACATGTGGAATTTATCATCGCATCACAGAATAGCAGAAAAAGTAGCAGACGACCATCAAGTTTAAGTGTTACAACTCAAAGAACCAAATGTATCAAAAGAGAGAGTTGTAAACACCAGGAAAAAGTATAGCAACCACCCATATGGACCCGCTTGAAGACTATCAACATATGCTTCTCCCCCTTTTGTCAGTAAGGACCAAAAAGGTTTGAAGACATAGTTTCTACTCGTTCCCATGAGGAGTAGGTGAAGCAGTAGGGTCGTTATTGAGGTTTGGTGGAGCAGACGAACTTGGTGCAGTGTTGATACGCGTCAAAGTTGGAGGTGGTGAAGTAGCATCATCGGCGTCATCAAGGACTCTGGCATTAACAGTCGCCGTGGAGGAGTACTCTGAATCTTCAAGAGACGGGGTTCGACGCAAGACAACATTCCTGGGAGGAGTGGTGTCGAACTTGAATCTTTCGGTGAAGCCATCGTCTTGAAGATCAGCTTCAGCACTGAGCATTGTCAAACTCTTCCAGGACCTCCGACAGGTTTCATGAGTGACAAAGGCATTCTTGGTGGCAAGGTTGTGAATGCGATTGACATCCACCAAGAGGCTTTGCATTTGACGCTTGAGCCAGTAGTGATGCTTGTCGTGTTTCTGATGCAAGGCCATGAGAAGCTCTCGGTCATTGAGCACATGAGATCGCTTCCCAGGCCTTGGAGCAATAGTGCTTTCTATGGCTTCAGTACGTGCACGGCGAGTGTTGTCGGTCAGCGGATAAACATGAGAAGCGGCATGAACACCTTCAACATGCTGAGAGAAACTTTGATGATCTACATTGTGAAGATAAATTGCTTCCTTGGCAGGCTCTGGGTAGATGGCTTTGACGGACATATCAACCTCTGGCAGAAATATGAGATGATTGCGTGCAGAGGGCTGATAGTCAATAGAAGAGTGAAGCTTGATCAGTCGCATAATCCATGGAGCATAGAATTTAAGACCAAATATGTCTGAGCCAGATGCAGCAAATTGGCGAATGAAGAAGTTCTGAGCATTGAAGCTGATGCTATTGAAAATATAGAAGACCAATGTCTTCATTGCGCTTTCTAGCTTTGCTGAGGAAGAATGCCCTTTGATGGGCCATAGAGTTCGCCGGATGATGTGATAGATGGTGCGGGGCAGATACTCTAGGTCTTCAACAAAGAATTCCTTAGGATATTCAGCATCCTATGGCAGTGGCTTCATCATACTCAGCATTTGGCTCATATTGGGCTCTGGCTTCTGAAAGATGCTTTCCAACGCATTGCGGTGAAGCTGACAACCAGGTTCATAGAGTTCACCTGGAGTGGACAGCCCAGTAAGCTCAATGAGGTCAAGAGCTTTGGCTTCATGATGGACACTGCCTGTCATCCACTCAAGGACCCATGTCTTCGGATCCCTGTTGTAGCCGCGAATGTGGAGAGTGACATAGAATTGCAGTAGAAGCTCTTCATTCCAATTCTCCTTGTCTGTAACAAACTGGAGAACGCCTGCATCTCAGAAACAGTCAAGGGCTTCTTCTAAGCAGGGCAGGCCAGCAATGGCTTCGGAATCCAGACACATATGAGGAAATATGCGCCCTTGATTGTATAGAACACAAGAGTAATAGCTGCGCTGCTGATAACTCCAGAACCGATCAAATGATATTCTTGGCTTGGAATATGGGTCCTTGGCGCTATCGAAGAAGGTATTGTGTGCAATGAAGCCATTGACATTGAACGATCCTGGCGCAGATGCAGTACCTGGAAACCGTGGCAGCCTCGGCTTTGGCTTCTAAACCTGAGGCCTGTGCTCCACATGATAATCAAACTGTGGTCCGTGAGTAGGCGGAGGAACCAGAATTGGCCATCTGACAGTGACAAGCTCGCCTTGGTAGAATGCTTTCTCAATAGTATGTGGCCTTGAAGGCAGAATAGGATCAGTGGCATTAGCAAGGGCGTTAGGCTGCACATTTGTTGCAGGTGCATCATTGGCTTCATGCACAGTGTTCACCGCAGGCGCCACATTATCTTTAGCCATGACAACGTCATTGGCTTCAGTAGTGTTGTTGGTGGCTGCCTCAGGATTTTCAACCTCCACTTGAGTAGCTGGAGGGTCAGGCACAGACACGTTCTCCTCGAGAACAACTTCTTGGTTGGTAGGAGGTGTAGCAGCACGTTCTTCTTCTTGTCTTTCATCGGCTGATGCAGCCGGATTGTCTTCAGCAACATTGGCCTCGAACGTGGGAACCGTCACAGAGGGATTTTATTCAAGGAACACTTGACGTGCCACTGAGCTGGATAGGTTTAAAGCTTCTTCTGTGATGGTTGTCATGGAGACTGATGGCTTTAGGCCTTTGTGAAGCCGTTTGAACACGGGCGACGCTTTTGGTGATGGTGTAGTCTCCATGTAATTGTCGACATTCATCATTGGGATGGTGACTTGCGCTGGTGGAGGACGGGGTGTACTTTGACTTGGCATTGATGGTTGGGGGCGATCAGCCCATGAGGCATCCTGGGAGATTGGCATCAAAGGACGACCAATACTGATGAGCTCGCTGTTCGTGAGAACAGGCGATGATACCGTTTGGCACTCGATCTGAGGAAGGACTTCATCATCTACTACATTGTCTTGGGGACTAATGTCTTCAGCCGTGGTGGGGTCAACGGCTGGAACTTCTTCAGCTTCAGGGGCCTCTATGGAAGCAGGCTTATGAACTATTAACTGACGCTCTTGGTTTTCGGAGGCAGGACGAGCAAAAGCAATGGGCTCGACAACAAGGGGCTCTTTGGGAGCAGCCCGATCTCTTCTTGGTCTTCCTCTTCCTGGTGGGTGGTGCATCATCAGTGGTGTTCTTGAGTTTGTGATTTCTGGCTTTGGCTTTAGCTGCCCTGGTTTTCTTCTGTTCTGAAGCCACTATGGGGACCTTAGGCTTCGAGCCTGTCATACTGGCGGGGAAGACAATGTGAGGTTCTTCCCGCCTTGGTGCTTCAGTTGGGGCCACAGTAGGCTTCTTCTTCTTGGCATCCAGCTTGGGGTCGATGCCAGGACGCCCAAGTGCCTTGCGCTTCTCAGTTTCATTGTAAGCTTGATCACACTTGGCAGCAAGATTCTTCATGCACTCTCTTGAACTTTTGGCTTCTTCGCGCTTCTTGCGAAACGCCTCCTTGAGGTCATGCAGCATCACCTTGAAGTTTTGAACATCAGCCACGCTGAGCTTGGCCACATGCTTCTTGAACTGCTCCTTCTCATAGTCAATCTTGTTCTTCAATTCAACAATCCACTGAGCCAGAGCCAGCTCAGGAGCAATTGCACCTTGGAAAGAGATGTTGATGCCAATTGGGAGTTGAAGATCATCAAAGCTGAGATTGGGGTTGTCAAACCACTCATCAATGAAATTGTCCAGAATGTTCACATCGAAGAGCGGCAGGTCATTGAAGATCTTCGCCTCTTGCTTGCTCTTAATTAGCTGCTCAAGGGCATCATCACCGCACTCATCATCTGTTGACAGATCAATGGCTTCAGTCTCATTCCTCGGAACGGCAGCAGGTGTCAGGGCTTGACCAGAACTTTGAACATTTTTCTTCTGAGTCTTCTCTTTCTTCTTGGAGATGCGAGAGAGATCTTTAGAAGTGTTACTTGGAGCAGGAGGGGCAGTTGCCAATGGCTTCACTCGAGAAGCTTTTGGTGCAGCAGTCGGTTTTGAAGCCTTGGATTTCTTTTGCTTCTGCGGCTTAGGAGGAGGAGCTGGTGCATCATCAGTGTCAGCATCATCACCAGAATGATCCACATTTGCTCCTTGAATGGCAATGTGAGTGATGAGGCCATCGAGGTTGTAGAAGGGGCCGATCCTGTTTTCATTGGCTTCACGGGTGCCATCTTCCCGAGGAGCAGACGGACCAGGGTTGAAGTCAAGTCCGAATGCCTTCTTGTTCTTCGTAGAAGAATCTTTCGCGAACTGGAAGTTGTGCTTGAATAGATTGTCTTCACGACACCACAACAGAGAAGAAGGGTCAGCGTTCTCTGGCTGTGGTCCGCGAACCATGCACGGGTAGAAGCCTTGCTCAATAGCTTCAGTCCTGGACCTGGGAGGAAGATTTTTGTACAGTATATCTCCCCAGGGTCGCTTGATGGCATTCTTCTCGGCATACTCTTCAGTGACAAATCAGTACTTGAACCATTCCTCAGCCCAATATCTTCGAATCCATTGGATTCGATTCTTGCGCTCACCATAAGTCTCCTCTGGGTCTGTCTTGTATAGTTCGTGCAAATCTAGTGGCAAATCCTTGGAAGTATTCCCACGATGTTGTCTACCACCCTTTCTTGCTGACTTCTAGGTGGCCATGAAGCTTAACCTGAAAGGCTTCAGTACTTGCAAAGGCTTCCGACAGCTGGTCAGACAAGAACTGGCTTCAGGAGAATTTATGTGACTCCGTAAGAATTCTGAAAATGAATGCAAACTATGAGAACCAAGGGATTCTCCCACGGATATGTACCTGTGACAGCATTAGAGGTGCGAGGGAAGGGGAAGAGGTCATATGCATTCTCAGAAGATTTTGAAGATAAATCAGTTTGAAGACATTGACCTCATAATGCGAAGACATTCACTTATTTGATGAGAGTTGGTTCCAGATTTGTACGAATCCAAGAATAAGTACAAGTGAGGAATCTAACTTGTAGAGAAGCATAAGGGAATAGACTAGGCATAGTATGAGATGCAGAAAGAGATAGATTCAACTTTGGAGATCTAGAAACTGCTTTTGGTAAAGAAGGATGAATCTACCAGATCGAAAAGACGGTAAAAAGTGAGTTTTAATTACCACACGAAGAACTGCTAGACGGAGCGAAGTTGGAGGCTGAGCAGTTTGATCTTCCATGCCCTAACTTCGCGACGGAAGACACCTACGACGATGGTGGACAGGACAAGGTCCGCGGCCAGCGTGAGGACAACGTCGGAGAAGTCGCGACAGCTAAGCGCTTCGTCATGGGCGTCGTCGAGAGCTAGCGGTGGCGCTAGGATTTGCGAGAGGTGGGAAGGTGGAAGAAGAATTTTTTGACCGAGATGTGATGGGTATTTATAAGGAAAGGGACGGCACAGCGCAATTACGCAGGTGCCCCTGGCGGTTCACATCTGAAGGGCACATTGAAAGCATGCAACACCTTGTAAGTTGTTCTGTGTTCCCACGCACGCCTGGATTGTCGGGGTGGTCGTTCCGAATTCTCTGGCTTTCAGGCAATAAGTGAAGGAAATATGCCCTAGAGGCAATAATAAAGTTATTATTTATTTCCTCATATCATGATAAATGTTTATTATTCATGCTAGAATTGTATTACCCGGAAACATGATACATGTGTGAATACATAGACAAACATAATGTCACTAGTGTGCCTCTACTTGACTAGCTCATTAATCAAAGATGGTTATGTTTCCTAACCATAGACATGTGTTGTCATTTGATTCACGGGGTTACATCATTAGGAGAATGATGTGATTGACTTGACCCATTCCGTTAGCCTAGCACTTGATCATTTAGTATGTTGCTATTGCTTTCTTCATGACTTATACAAAGTTCCTATAACTATGAGATTATGCAACTCCCGTTTACCGGAGGAACACTTTTTGTGCTACCAAACATCACAACATAACTGGGTGATTACAAAGGAGCTCTACAGGTGTCTCCAAAGGTACATGTTGAGTTGGCGTATTTCGAGATTAGGATTTGTCACTCCGATTGTCAGAGAGGTATCTCTGGGCCCTCTCGGTAATGCACATCACTATAAGCCTTGCAAGCAATGTGGCCAATGAGTTGGTTACGGAATGATGCATTACGTAACGAGTAAAGAGACTTGCCGGTAATGAGATTAAACTAGGTATTGGATACCGACGATCGAATCTCGGGCAAGTAACATACCGATGACAAAGGGAACAACGTATGTTGTTATGCGGTTTGACCGATAAAGATCTTCGTAGAATATGAAGGAGCCAATATGAGCATCTAGGTTCCGCTATTGGTTATTGACTGGAAACAGTTCTAGGTCATGTCTACATAGTTCTCGAACCCGTAGGGTCCGCACGCTTAACGTTACGCTGACAGTTTTATTATGAGTTTATAAGTTTTGATGTACCAAAGGTTGTTCGGAGTCCCGAATGTGATCACGGACATGACGAGGAGTCTTGAAATGGTCGAGACATAAAGATTGATATATTGGACGACTATATTCGGACACTGGAAGTGTTCCGGGTGATTTCGGAGAAAACCGGAGTGCCGAAGGGGTTACCGGAACCCCCCGGGGAAGTATTGGGCCTTAGTGGGCCTGAGGGGAGAGAGAGGGCAGCAGCCCAGGAGGTGGCGCCCCCCCATGGGGAGTCCGAATTGGACTAGGGGAGGGGGGCGCGGCCCCTCTTTCCCTCTCCCTCTCCCTCTCTTTCCTTCCCCCTTCCTCCTTCCTAGTGGGACTAGGAAAGGGGAGTCCTACTCCCACTAGGAGGAGGACTCCCCCCTCCTTGGCGCACCCCCTAGGGCTGGCAGGCCTCCCCCCTTGCTCCTTTATATACGGGGGCAGGGGGGCACCCCATGACACACAAGTTGATCATCGTGATCGTTCCTTAGCCGTGTGCGGTGCCCCCCTCCACCATATTCCACCTCACTCATATCGTTGCAGTGCTTAGGCGTAGCCCTGCGTCCGTAGAACATCATCATCGTCACCACGCCATCGTGCTGACGGAACTTATCCCCGACACCCTGCTGGATCGGAGTCCCGGGATCGTCATCAAGCTGAACGTGTGCTGAACTCGAAGGTGCCGTACGTTCGGTGCTTAGATCGGTCGGATCGTGAAGACGTACAACTACATCAACCGCGTTGTCATAACGCTTCCGCTTACGGTCTACGCGGGTACGTGGACAACACTCTCCCCTCTCGTTGCTATGCATCACCATGATCTTGCGTGTGCGTAGGAATTTTTTTGAATTACTACGTTCCCCAACAGTGGCATCCGAGCCAGGTTTTATGCGTAGATGTCATATGCACGAGTAGAACACAAGTGAGTTGTGGGCGATACAAGTCATACTGCTTACTAGCATGTCATACTTTGGTTCAGCGGTATTGTGAGATGAAGCGGCCCGGACCGACATTACGTGTACGCTTACGCGAGACTGGTTTCACCGTTACGAGCACTCGTGCTTAAAGGTGACTGGCGGGTGTCTGTCTCTCTCACTTTAGTTGAACCGAGTGTGGCTACGCCTGGTCCTTGCGAAGGTTAAAACATCACTAACTTGACGAACTATCGTTGTGGTTTTGATGCGTAGGTAAGAACGGTTCTTGCTCAGGCCGTAGCAGCCACGTAAAATTTGCAACAACAAAGTAGAGGACGTCTAACTTGTTTTTGCAGGGCATGTTGTGTTGTGATATGGTCAAGACGTGATGCTATATTTTATTGTATGAGATGATCATGTTTTGTAACCGAAGTTATCGGCAACTGGCAGGAACCATATGGTTGTCGCTTTATTGTATGAAATGCAAATGCCCTGTAATTGCTTTACTTTATCACTAAGCGGTAGCGATAGTCGTAGAAGCAATAGATGGTGTAACGACAACGATGCTACGATGGAGATCAAGGTGTCGCGCCGGTGACAATGGTGATCACGACGGTGCTTCGGAGATGGGGATCACAAGCACAAGATGATGATGGCCATATCATATCACTTATATTGATTGCATGTGATGTTTATCCTTTATGCATCTTATCTTGCTTTGATTGATAGTAGCATTTTAAGATGATCTCTCACTAAATTATCAAGAAGTGTTCTCCCTGAGTATGCACCGTTGCGAAAGTTCTTCGTGCTAAGACACCACGTGATGATCGGGTGTGATAGGCTCTACGTTCAAATACAACGGGTGCAAAACAGTTGCACACGCGGAATACTCAGGTTAACTTGACGAGCCTAGCATATACACATATGGCCTCGAAACACGGAGACTGAAAGGTCGAACGTGAATCATATAGTAGATATGATCAACATAGAGATGTTCACCATTGAAACTACTCCATCTCACATGATGATCGGACATGGTTTAGTTGATTTGGATCACGTGATCACTTAGCTGACTAGAGAGATGTCTGTCTAAGTGGGAGTTCTTAAGTAATATGATTAATTGAACTTAAATTTATCATGAACTTAGTACCTGATAGTATTTTGCTTGTCTATGTTTGTTGTAGATAGATGGATCGTGCTGTTGTTCCGTTGAATTTTAATGTGTTCCTTGAGAAAGCTAAGTTGAAAGATGATGGTAGCAATTACACGGACTGGGTCCGTAACCTGAGGATTATCCTCATTGCTGCACAGAAGAATTATGTCCTGGAAGCACCACTGGGTGCCAGGCCTGCTGCAGATGCAACTGACGACGTTAAGAACGTCTGGCAGAGCAAAGCTGATGACTACTCGATAGTTCAGTGTGCCATGCTTTACGGCTTGGAACCGGGTCTTCAACGACGTTTTGAACGTCATGGAGCATATGAGATGTTCCAGGAGTTGAAGTTAATATTTCAAGCGAATGCCCGGATTGAGAGATATGAAGTCTCCAATAAGTTCTATAGCTGTAAGATGGAGGAGAATAGTTCTGTTAGTGAACACATACTCAAAATGTCTGGGTATAATAATCACTTGATTCAACTGGGAGTTAATCTTCCTGATGATAGTGTCATTGACAGAATTCTTCAATCACTGCCACCAAGCTACAAGAGCTTCGTGATGAACTATAATATGCAAGGGATGGACAAGACTATTCCCGAGCTCTTCGCAATGCTAAAGGCTGCGGAGGTAGAAATCAAGAAGGAGCATCAAGTGTTGATGGTCAATAAGACCACCAGTTTCAAGAAAAAAGGCAAAGGGAAGAAGAAGGGGAACTTCAAGAAGAACAGAAAACAAGTTGCTGCTCAAGAGAAGAAACCCAAGTCTGGACCTAAGCCTGAGACTGAGTGCTTCTACTGCAAGCAGACTGGACACTGGAAGCGGAACTGCCCCAAGTATTTGGCGGATAAGAAGGATGGCAAAGTGAACAAAGGTATATGTGATATACATGCTATTGATGTGTACCTTACTAATGCTCGCAGTAGTACCTGGGTATTTGATACTGGTTCTGTTGCTAATATTTGCAACTCGAAACAGGGACTACGGATTAAGCGAAGATTGGCTAAGGACGAGGTGACGATGCGCGTGGGAAATGGTTCCAAAGTCGGTGTGATCGCGGTCGGCACGCTACCTCTACATCTACCATCGGGATTAGTTTTAGACCTAAATAATTGTTATTTGGTGCCAGCGTTGAGCATGAACATTATATCTGGATCTTGTTTGATGCGAGACGGTTATTCATTTAAATCAGAGAATAATGGTTGTTCTATTTATATGAGTAATATCTTTTATGGTCATGCACCCTTGAAGAGTGGTCTATTTTTATTGAATCTCGATAGTAGTGATACACATATTCATAATGTTGAATCCAAAAGATGCAGAGTTGATAATGATAGTGCAACTTATTTGTGGCACTGCCGTTTAGGTCATATCGGTGTAAAGCGCATGAAGAAACTCCATACTAATGGACTTTTGGAATCACTTGATTATGAATCACTTGGTACTTGTGAACCGTGCCTCATGGGGAAGATGACTAAAACGCCGTTCTCCGGAACTATGGAGCGAGCAACTGATTTATTGGAAATCATACATACTGATGTATGTGGTCCAATGAATATTGAGGCTCGCAGCGGGTATCGTTATTTTCTCACCTTCACAGATGATTTGAGCAGATATGGGTATATCTACTTGATGAAACACAAGTATGAAACATTTGAAAAAGTTCAAAGAATTTCAGAGTGAAGTGGAAAATCATCGTAACAAGAAAATAAAATTTCTATGATCTGATCGTGGAGGAGAATATTTGAGTTACGAGTTTGGTTTACATTTGAAACAATGCGGAATAGTTTCGCAACTCATGCCACCCGGAACACCACAACAAAATGGTGTGTCCGAACGTCGTAATCGTACTTTACTAGATATGGTGCGATCTATGATGTCTCTTACTGATTTACCGCTATCGTTTTGGGGTTATGCTTTAGAGACAGCTGCATTCACGTTAAATAGGGCACCATCAAAATCTGTTGAGATGACGCCTTATGAACTGTGGTTTGGCAAGAAACCAAAGTTGTCGTTTCTTAAAGTTTGGGGCTGCGATGCTTATGTGAAGAAACTTCAACCAGATAAGCTCGAACCCAAGTCGGAGAAATGTGTCTTCATTGGATACCCAAAAGAGACTATTGGGTACACCTTCTATCATAGATCTGAGGGCAAAATTTTCGTTGCTAAATTCGGATCCTTTCTAGATAAGGAGTTTCTCTCGAAAGAAGTGAGTGGGAGGAAAGTAGAACTTGATAGGGTAACTATACCTGCTCCCTTATTGGATAGTAGTTCATCACAAGAACCAGTTCCTGTGACAACTACACCAATTAGTGAGGAAGCTAATGATATTGATCATAAAACTTCAGATCAAGTTTCTACTGAACCTCGTAGGTCTACCAGAGTAAGATCCGCACCAGAGTGGTACGGTAATCCTATTCTGGAAGTCATATTACTTGACCATGACGAACCTACGAACTATGAGGAAGCGATGATGAGCCCATATTCTGCAAAATGGCTTGAAGCTATGAAATCTGAGATGGGATCCATGTATGAGAACAAAGTATGGACTTTGCTTGACTTGCCCGATGATCGGCAATCCATTGAGAATAAATGGATCTTCAAGAAGAAGACTGCGCTGATGGTAATGTAATTGTCTACAAAGCTCAACTTGTTGCAAAAGGTTTTCGACAAGTTCAAGGAGTTGACTACGATGAGACTTTCTCACCCGTAGCGATGCTTAAGTCTGTCCGAATCATGTTAGCAATTGCCGCATTTTATGATTATGAAATTTTGCAAATGGATGTCAAAACTGCATTCCTGAATGGATTTCTGGAAGAAGAGTTGTATATGATGCAACCAGAAGGTTTTGTCGATCCAAAAGGTGCTAACAAAGTGTGCAAACTCCAGCGATCCATTCATGGACTGGTGCAAGCATCTCGGAGTTGGAATAAACGCTTTGATAGTGTGATCAAAGCATATGGTTTTATACAGACTTTTGGAGAAGCCTGTATTTACAAGAAAGTGAGTGGGAGCTCTGTAGAATTTCTGATATTATATGTAGATGACATATTGTTAATTGGAAATGATATAGAATTTCTGGATAGCATAAAGGGATACTTGAATAAAAGTTTTTCAATGAAAGACCTCAGTGAAGCTGCTTACATATTGGGCATCAAGATCCATAGAGATAGATCAAGACGCTTAATTGGACTTTCACAAAGCACATACCTTGATAAAGTTTTGAAAAAGTTCAAACTGGATCAGGCAAAGAAAGGGTTCTTGCATGTATTACAAGGTGTGAAGTTGAGTCAGACTCAATGCCCGACCACAGCAGAAGATAGAGAGAAAATGAAAGATGTTCCCTATGCTTCAGCCATAGGCTCTATCATGTATGCAATGTTGTGTACCAGACCTGGCGTATGCTTAACAATAAGCTTGGCAGGAAGGTACCAAAGTAATCCAGGAGTGGATCACTGTACAGCGGTCAAGAACATCCTGAAATACCTGAAAAGGACTAAGGATATGTTTCTCGTTTATGGAGGTGACAAAGAGCTAGTCGTAAATGGTTACGTCGATGCAAGCTTTGACACTGATCCGGACGATTCTAAATCGCAAACCGGATACGTGTTTTTATTAAATGGTGGAGCTGTAAGTTGGTGCAGTTCTAAACAAAGCGTCGTGGCGGGATCTACATGCGAAGCGGAGTACATAGCTGCTTCGGAAGCAGCAAATGAAGGAGTCTAGATGAAGGAGTTCATTTCCGATCTAGGTGTCATACCTAGTGCATCGGGACCAATGAAGATCTTCTGTGACAATACTGGTGCAATTGCCTTGGCAAAGGAATCTAGATTTCACAAGAGGACCAAGCACATCAAGAGACGCTTCAATTCCATCCGGGACCAAGTCCAGGTGGGAGACATGGAGATTTTCAAGATACATACGGATCTGAATGTTGCAGACCCATTGACTAAGCCTCTTCCATGAGCAAAACATGATCAGCACCAAGACTCCATGGGTGTTAGAATCATTACTGTGCAATCTAGATTATTGACTCTAGTGCAAGTGGGAGACTGAAGGAAACATGCCCTAGAGGCAATAATAAAGTTATTATTTATTTCCTCATATCATGATAAAGGTTTATTATTCATGCTATAATTGTATTACCCGAAAACATGATACATGTGTGAATACATAGACAAACATAATGTCACTAGTGTGCCTCTACTTGACTAGCTCATTAATCAAAGATGGTTATGTTTCCTAACCATGTTGTCATTTGATTAACGGGGTTACATCATTAGGAGAATGATGTGATTGACTTGACCCATTCCGTTAGCCTAGCACTTAATCGTTTAGTATGTTGCTATTGCTTTCTTCATGGCTTATACAAAGTTCCTATAACTATGAGATTATGCAACTCCCGTTTACCGGAGGAACACTTTGTGTGCTACCAAACGTCACAACGTAACTGGGTGATTATAAAGGAGCTCTATAGGTGTCTCCAAAGGTACATGGTGAGTTGGCGTATTTCGAGATTAGGATTTGTCACTCCGATTGTCGGAGAGGTATCTCTGGGCCCTCTCGGTAATGCACATCACTATAAGCCTTGCAAGCAATGTGGCCAATGAGTTGGTTACGGGATGATGCATTACGTAACGAGTAAAGAGACTTGCCGGTAACGAGATTGAACTAGGTATTGGATACCGACGATCGAATCTCGGGCAAGTAACATACCGATGACAAAGGGAACAACGTATGTTGTTATGCGGTTTGACCGATAAAGATTTTCATAGAATATGTAGGAGCCAATATGAGCATCCATGTTCTGCTATTGGTTATTGACCGGAAATAGTTCTAGGTCATGTCTACATAGTTCTCGAACCCGTAGGGTCTGCACGCTTAACGTTACGATGATAGTTTTATTATGAGTTTATAAGTTTTGATGTACCGAAGGTTGTTCGGAGTCCTGGATGTGATCACGGACATGACGAGGAGTCTCGAAATGGTCGAGAAATAAAGATTGATATATTGGACGACTATACTCGAACACCAGAAGTGTTCTGGGTGATTTCAGAGAAAACCGGAGTGTCGGAGGGATTACCGGAACCCCCTGGGGAAGTATTGGGCCTTAGTGGGCCTGAGGGGAGAGAGAGGGCAGCAGCCCAGGAGGTGGCGCCCCCCCCATGGGGAGTCTGAATTGGACTAAGGGAGGGGGCGCGACCCCTCTTTCCCTCTCCCTCTCCCTCTCTTTCCTTCCCCCTTCCTCCTTCCTAGTGGGACTAGGAAAGGGGAGTCCTACTCCCACTAGGAGGAGGACTCCCCCCTCCTTGGCGCGCCCCCTAGGGCCGGCCGGCCTCCCCCCTTGCTCCTTTATATACGGGGGCAGGGGGCACCCCATGACACACAAGTTGATCATCGTGATCATTCCTTAGCCGTGTGCGGTGCCCCCCTCCACCATATTCCACCTCGGTCATATCATTGTTGTGCTTAGGCGAAGCCCTGCGTTGGTAGAACATCATCATCGTCACCACGCCGTCGTGCTGACGGAACTCATCCCCGACACGCTGCTGGATCGGAGTCCGGGGATCGTCATCGAGCTGAACGTGTGCTGAACTCGGAGGTGCCGTACGTTCGGTGCTTAGATCGGTCGGATCGTGAAGACGTACGACTACATCAACCGCGTTGTCATAATACTTCCGCTTACGGTCTACGAGGGTCCGTGGACAACACTCTCCCCTCTCATTGCTATGCATCACCATGATCTTGCGTGTGCGTAGGAATTTTTTTGAAATTACTACGTTCCCCAACAATAAGGATATAGCATTAAAAACAGATATAAATGTTTGTCAGATTGACTTCAGCTGACAAGGTCTCAGTGAAGACAATCGACAATTTTCAATAGAATGCATATGATTTGGATAGATAGAGTTGAGTAGAAGCATAGATAGGTTAGAGTCCGATCACATTCACTTAGATCAAAAGATTCAGCACAAAGTCATAGCTATAAGTGAATGCTGTAGAGGATAGAACATAAATATGTATATAACTAGTGTCAGACCAGATCAACAAGATGAAGATAAACTTGAATATAAGTCAAGGATGAAGATAAATCAAATACGAAGACTTTGCAAATATAACGCCAAGGGGAAACACTTCAACCAAAAGTTTGGTGGTGGCGTTACCCACCGTATAGGAAGTATTAGACCCAGACACGGCGCACAATTATCATGGCGCTCCGAAGTCAAATTCCGCATTAATGTATTCACACTTAGAGTGTATGTCTTCATTAATTGAAGACATACATTACTTTGTGTGTTGCACATCTAAGTCATCAAAATGCATAAGTGTTAGGATGTGTGCCTGATCACAGGACATTTGAGGATTCCAAGATATTTAGCTCACACCGCAACTTGCAAAACCTTTTCTCATCCAAGGGCTTTGTGAAGATATCGGCCAATTGCTCTTCAGTCTTGACGTGAATGATATCAATATCTTCCTTCATAACATGATCTCTGAGAAAGTGATGACGAATTTCAATGTGCTTTGTCTTCGAGTGCTGAACTGGGTTGTTGGCGATCTTGATGGCACTCTCATTGTCGCAGTAGAGTGGCACATTCTTCAAGTGGATACCATAGTCCTTGAGAGTTTGCTTTATCCAGAGAAGCTGAGCACAGCAAGATCTAGCAACAATGTATTCGGATTCAGCAGTGGAGAGAGATACACAGTTCTGCTTGAAGACCAATAGACAAGAGGTCGTCCCAGAAAGTGACATGTGCCTGATGTGTACTTGCGATCAACCTTGTCACCAGCATAATCAGCATCTGAGAATCCAACTAGATCAAACTCTGAGCCCTTTGGATACCATAATCCTAGTGTTGGGGTGTAAGCCAAATATCGAAGAATTCGCTTCACTGCTAAGTGATGCGATTCCTTTGGTGTCGCTTGGAATCGAGAACACATGCAAACACTAAGCATTATATCTGGCCTAGATGCACATAAATAAAGCAAAGAACCAATCATGGAGCGGTATACCTTTTGATCGTACTCTTTACCAATGGCGTCGGGACCCAGATGACTTTTGGTTGGCATTGGCGTCGTGTATCCTTTGCAGTTTTGCATTCCAAACTTCTTCAGACAATCTTTGAGGTATTTTTCTTGAGATATGAAGATGCCATTGTGTTTCTGACGAATTTGGAGACCCAGAAAGAACTTTAGCTCGCCCATCATGGACATCTGATACTACTCTTGCATCATGTGAACAAACTCATCACTTTATTTCTTGTTAGTGCAGCCGAAGATAATGTCATCCACATAGATTTGGCACACAAATAGTTCACCATCGTATGTCTTCGTGAAGAGTGTAGGATCTAGTGAACCAGGTTTGAAGCCTTTGCTCTTCAGGAAGTCTTTGAGCGTGTCATACCAGGCACGAGGGGCTTGTTTGAGGCCATACAGTGCCTTGTTGAGCTTGTACACCATATCAGGATGTTTTGGATCTTCAAAGCCAGGAGGTTGTGCGACATATACTTCTTCTTCTATCTTTCCATTGAGAAAAGCACTCTTCACATCCATTTGATACAGAAGGATGTTGTGATGATTTGCATAGGCTAGCAGTCTGCAAATGGCTTCAAGCCTTGACACCGGAGCAAATGTTTCATCGAAGTCAGTTCCTTCCACTTGAGTGTAACCTTGTGCAACAAGATGAGCCTTGTTTCTGATGACTTGTCCATGCTCATCTTGCTTGTTGCGATATATCCATTTGGTGCCAATTATATTGTGCTTCCGAGGATCAGGACGCTTGACCAATTCCCACACATTATTCAGCTCGAACTGTTGAAGCTCTTCTTGCATAGCTTGAATCCATTCAGGTTCCATGATGGCTTCATCGACTTTCTTGGGTTCTGAGATTGAGACGAATGCAAAATGCCCACAGAAATTGGTTAGCTGTGTTGCTCTTTGAGTAGCTCTTGAACGAGTGAGTGGATTGTCGGAAGGGGGGTAGGTATGGAGAGGAAAGATCTCATCTATGGTGAAGGTGTACACACGAGTTTTACGAGTTCAGGCCCTTCTCGGAGTAAGTAATAGCCCTACGTCTCGGTGCCCGGAGGCGGTCGATTGGATTATGCGTGTGATATTACAGGGGGTGCGAACCCTTGTCCCAAAGGAGGGGGTGGCTTATATAGAGTGCGCCAGGACCCCAGCCAACCTCCATTACAAGGGGCTTAATGTACATAAAGTAAGGGCATTACTGGTAACGGCAGTCTTAAATACTCTTAATGCTCATGAAGACTAAGGAAGGAATGAATGCCCAGCCGTTGTGTGTTCTTCCGACTCCTGGTCTTCGATATAGTCGAGTGACCCCCCATATGGTCGAGTGACGGTGGGGGATGACGATCGAGTGATTAGGTCGTCGAGTGGATCCTTGGTCTTTTCATCTTCTGGGGTAGTGACCTTGGGTAGGATGTGTAGGTCAGGCCTATGACCCAAACATAGGTTTGTATCCTCATCAGTAGCCCCCGAATGGATTAAGGTGCGAGTGCAAAGTAGGCTGAAATTGAACCTGTTCCGAGCTTCGGGACCTCGCGAGTGCTTTCTGCAAGTCTGAGCGCCTGCGTCGGTATTTCGGTGTCGACTCAGTTGCCTTGATCCATTCAGTGGACTATCGAGTGAACTGGTGATCTCATGTGCCGAGTGCTGTGTTGGAGCGCGGGATCTTGGGTGCGATTGTCTGCAGTGTATCCCGGATTTCGCAGGATATGAAATTTCGGGGAAGCGCGCCGGACAGGGAGTGCCGAAGCGGGCGGAGCGGATAAACAGTGATTCCTCGATTCTCGCACCGTCTTTTTCGCCACGTACGCTGCGTGTGACTGTTGCGGTATTTGACGGGATCGCCTGGTCCCATGCGTCAGTCACTCAAAAACACTCCCTTATAAGGTGACCGGACCGAGGCATCCGCACTGTGCACATCTTCTCTTCCTTCTTCTCTCTCCACTTCCCCACCGCGCCCTACTCTTCCGCTCGGATGCCGCTGCCTCGTCGCCATGGTGAAGGACAAGACGGCGGCGCTGGAACGCGCAAAGAAGACGAAGGAGGTGGCAAAGGGCAAGAAGCAGCAACGCGGGTCGTCGTCGCGTGCGGGGCTGCCGCCAGGCTGGATCCAGGGTGATTGGATCCGGTCTTCAATTCGGCAGGCGGATCTGGACGAGCTAGCGGAGTCGGGGCTAATCGCCAAGGGAGCGGCAAGGCTGCCGGAGGGGGAGATGAGTCCCCAGCCTCGACCGGGTGAGTGCGTTTTGCTCGCCACCCACGTCGATCGTGGTTTTTCACTTCCCCCGCATCCTTTCTTCCGGGGGTTCCTGAACTTTTTGGTGCTCAACTCCACCATTTCTCCCCCAACACCATCACGTATTTAGCTGCTTTTGTGTCGATGTGCGAGAACTTCTTGGGGTGTCGACCGCACTGGGCCTTTTCAAACACATCTTCGCCATTCGTTCCCAGTCGGTAAAAAAGGCGAAGTCGAGTGACTCGAAAACCCATGTCATCCAAATGTATGGGGGTTTAGGTATCCAAAAGAGGAATAGGAGTGCCTTTCCTGCCATGACTCTTCCTGACTCCGTTAGAGGCTGGCAGTCGACCTGGTTCTATTGCCAGGATGTCGTGGCTCCAGGTCAGTCGACCGGTCTTCCCCACTTTTTGTTTGACCGTGTTCAGACCCCTGCTCCGCTGAAAGTGACTGCTGACAAGACCATGGAGACAAGGATGTTGGTGGATAGGGTGGTCTAGCTCATCAATGATGTTGTTACCGGCATGGACTTGCTGGAAGTGTTCCTCAGTCGATGCATCCAACCTCTCCAAGCTCGCGATCATCCAATGTGGTTGTATTCTGGACCGGATGACACTGCTCGGGTCCACCCAGAAGAAGTGTCGTCTGAAATAGTAGCTTTGTGGCTGAGGAGCATCACAGGCAACCAGGACAATCCCAGAGGATCTAGGCGAGTTGTTCCCTTCAGCAGCGTAAACCCACCCAACAAGGTATGCTTTTTGTTCTGACTGCTTCCCATTCATGCTTCGACTGCACTTGATGTTGACCGACTCTCGTTCGACCAATTTGTTCTGAAGGTGTTCACTGAGATGCACTCGATGCCCAATGGTGAACAAGCTTTGGAGCAGGCCCAAGAGGGGGAGGACAGCGCGGAAGAGAGTGGCGAGTGGGATTCTCAGGGAGACGATGAGGAGGAGGAGAGCGAGGAGTCAGACGAGGAGGAGGAAGTCGACTCGCCGCCGCGCTCCGAATGTCGATCCAAACAGCAGCATGATCCGGCTGGCAGGCGCGGGAAAAGCATGGGTCCGAGTGCCAATACTCAGAAGCACACTCGGACGTCGACTCCGGAGCCGACGGAGAAGGTGGCCAAGCAGCCTAAAGTTGCTCCTCCCAAGGCCTGGAAGACATTGTCGCGAATCAAGATGGATGTCCCCGTTGCCTCAGGGTAGGTATCTTGTTTGTGTTTCCGTAAGTCAACTGAAGATTTTCTTGATCTGACCGACCAATTCTTGTGTCCTTCCATCCCCACCTCTACTGCCACTGACATGGACATTGACAAGGCACCAAGAGACGAAGAGGCCACCTCACGAGCTGGTAAGTTCGTTCGACCAAGTTCTGTTTAGTTGAGTGGATGGTCAATTGGCTGAAAATTTGATACTTCTCTTCTTATGTAGCTCCGCAAGATATCGTTGTGCTTCCTGATGACGAACAAGAAGAAGTGCCTCTACAGGAGAGGAGGAAGAAGAGTGGAGGCTCAAGCAGGAGGAAGCTTGAAGTCCAGGTCCCTTAGTCGACACCGGCGCCTGAGGCGATAGTCCGGACCAACGTCACATTCGCTAACCCGTTGACGACTGATCGTCCGTTGGGGTCGACTGCACAGACACCTGCTGCACCGGTGCAACTCCACTCATCCGACCCGGCAACTACTTCAACCCCTCTGGAGCCATCCCTCTTTGCTACGTATCAAACTCCAGATGACTCGCCGGGTGCCGCTAGGGAAGCTCTTCGCCAGGTGAATCTTGTCATGGAGTAGGTGAAAGTGATGCATGAAGCCAGCCAGCCCTTCAGACCAATGTTCAGGTCAGCAAAATTCCAACTAAACTTTTGAATGTCGCTTTATATCTGATCACCCAATGGGTGTTCCTTCGTTTAGAACTCAGGAAATCTTCAATTCCGCACTTTTCGAATCAGTGGGGGCACGTCGAGTGCACCCACTGGGTGTAGTCCCCGAGACCATGGTCGACTGTTGGCAGTCGACTGAGGTCTAATGATGTATCTCTCTCTCTTTTCTTTTTTTGAACTCATGCTGAGTATTGATCTGATCCAGTGGGGGCACGCTAAGTGCACCCACTGGGTGTACTCCTCGAGACTACTGCTGAATATTTGATTCGGCGGTAGTCTTAGAGTAATTCTTTTCCTTGTATCTGTCGACTGACATGTCTGTCTTTCTGGCTGCAGAGGTCTTGTGATCTTGGAGCTCGGCTCACCGAGTTAAAGAAGAAGCATATCAGCGTTGAACTTGACCTCGAACTTGCGAAGAAGAATCTGAAGACTGCCCAACAAGAAACGGCCATCATGGGAGGTGATCACTCGACCATTTTGGCTGTTTTGTAGCTTCACACTTCGCACTGGTTTTTCTTTTAGTCTCTTTGAACTGAGTGATTTCACACAAGCAGATGTGCGTAGTGAAAATCGTCAACTTCAGTCTCGTCTGAAGAGTGTTGTTTCTTTAGAGAGGATGAAGGAGGCTTTGGAGCAGAAGGATCTGGATCTGGTAGCCGCTCAGAAGGAAGCACGCGAGAAGACGAAGCTTGCGGACCAGAAGCTAGCTTCGGTCTGCAAGTTGGAGGAGGAGAACGTGAAGCTGAAGACTGCCATCTCGGACGCTAATCGAGAAGTCGAACAGCTGAAGAAGGACAAGGAGAATCTGACCAATGAAGTCGGCAGCCTCAAGACCAAGACAGACAAGCTAGAGTCCTATCTGGAGCAACTCGCCGCCAAACTTGTTCTGAAGCTTGAAGGTATGATCAGTCGAGTACGATTAACTTGTTGCTGACTAAACTTTGTTGTCATGCCGTTGACTCACCATTTTTTCAATGGGACAGAACTGTGTCAGGACTTTGAGGCTGAAACTGGGCGGGTTGAGATGGGTCTCGACCCCATCAACTGTCCTGTGAAAGATGACACTGCAATGAATCTGCTTCGATTGGAGTCGTGCTTAGATGGTGCGGTTGCTTATCTCGCTCGACTGAAGGCGGCGATGGCTCAAGTGGATGCTGGACTCTGGCCTCGGACGGAGCTATCTCAAGACCTCGAGTCCCTGATGACTCGACTAAATCAGATTCCATGCCGAGTGCAAGAGTGGAAGAAATCTTCAGCCCGCTGCGGTGCCGATGTCGCCTTGTCTTTGGTCCGAGTGCACTGCAAGGAGGCTAAAGAAGACAAGCTGGCAGCTCTCAAAGTGGCGGACACTAAGAAGCACTCCTTCCAGGACTTCATGGACACCTTTCTCGAGGCAGCCACTCGCATCGCCGACAGCATCGACCTCGACAGCTTCTGCGACCCAGCCAGTCCTTCTCCCACCGAGTGACTGAAAAACATTATGCCTCACTTTTATTCGCCTCGGAATGCCGAGTGATTTTGTAACCGTTAAAACTCCTTCGGGCCTGATGCCCGAGCACTTTATTCTGCGGTTAAGAACCTTTGGGTTTATCATCTCATATATTTGTGTCTGTCTTTGAACGGAATTCGTTTTCCTCTCGGACTGCCGTCTGCTTGTTTGATGCAGCTTTTGGAGGAGAATGGTCAGTCGACCGATCTGGCGATCCTTGAGCAACATTGATCAGCTCATCAGTAAGGCATTTAGAAATGGTCTTGACATTCCAGTCGACCGATCGGGTGATCCTTGAGTAGCATCGATCAGCTCATCAGCAAGGCACTCAACAATGGTCTTGACGTTCCAGTCGACCGATCGTGTGATCCTTGGGTAGCATTGATTAGCTCATCAGCAAGGCACTCAGCAATGGTCTTGACGTTCCTGTCAACCGATTGGGTGATCCTTGAGTAGCATTGATCAGCTCATCAGCAAGGCACTCAGCAATGGTCTTGACGTTCCTGTCAACCGATTGGGTGATCCTTGAGTAGCATTGATCAGCTCATCAGCAAGGCACTCAACAATGGTCTTGACGTTCCTGTCAACCGATTGGGTGATCCTTGAGTAGCATTGATCAGCTCATCAGCAAGGCACTCAACAATGGTCTTGACGTCCCTGTCAACCACCCGGTAAGGTTTTTCAAACTTAGGAGAGCATTGGGCTGCAGCTAAGCCCCCGAGTGGGAGGGTTGCTCACCACTCGGTAGGATTTTTTTCAAACTTAGGCGAGTACGGGACTACAGCTAAGCCCCCAAGTGGGAGGGTTGCTCGCCACTCGGTAGGATTTTTTCAAACTTAGGCGAGTACGGGACTGCAGCTAAGCCCCCGAGTGGGAGGGTTGCTCACCACTCGGTAGGATTTTTCAAACTTAGGCGAGCACTGGGCTGCAGCTAAGCCCCCCGAGTGGGAGGGTTGCTCACCACTCGGTAGGATTTTTCAAACTTAGA